>NC_072731.1:227820283-227988820 GCF_026930045.1 Uloborus diversus
GAACTAAGCTTGTAGAAATAGTCTTTGAAATTAAAAAACATTTTTTTCATATGTTTTTGGATTTTAATCAATATATCTGTTATTTAAAGCTCAAGAAAAATGAAAACACATATAGTGGATTGCTTGGAAAAATTCTCATCTTTTGGTACTAGTCTTGACCCCTAACTACCAGCCATTCTCGAAGAGAACGTGTGACGTCAGACGCGTTAAAAGGGGGAAATTAAAAAAAAAAATCCTTCATTGCTCAAAAAGAAAAGAAAAAAAAAAACTAACGTGTCGCTTGCATCAGTAGATGCCACTATAAACACCAAAAAGAATACACTTCTTGAGAATTTACTTTCCTTAATCTTAAAACACGATCAATTTTTTTCTTCTGTCACATCAAACGTCGTTTAGTTCGCTTCTCTCAAAAAACGTTTTCAAAGAAAAATATAAATGAAAATTGAAGATGCTTCGATTTTTCCGAAAGCTGCCTTCCAGCGATGAAAATTTCATTCCACGAAATGAAAGTTGAAATTCAAACTTCTCTGTCAGCTTTAAACAAAAAAAGAAAGGCATTTTGTTGGAAAGAAAAATACATGGTTTTGACTAGATGCTTCTCTTTTTTGTTTTGAATTCGGAATTCGCTTCTTGCGAAGAAATGCACACGGTTGCTCAATCCTTGGGTACTCTACTGAAGTGCATATTTCAATAAAATCCCTCCTTTTTATGGCGCTAAAAATAAATACAAGTTTTATGTTTCTTAAATCAAAACTTTCAGCGCGCTGACTAATATAGAAAAAGATTTATTTTAATGAATATTGATGTTGGTAGTGGAGTGGCAACTCGAAGCCTGAAGGTGCAAATGCATACAAATAAAGCTTTCACTGATATCTACAAAATGCCTGAATAAAATAGAGTTCTGAAAAAAAATAATAATTTCACAAGAAAAGTAACTTTCATAGTTCTTGTTTCGTTTCACACTTAGGAACATAGCATGTCTAAAGAAAGAGTTTAGAAAAAAGAACACTTCCTTTTTGTAACTGATTTATATCAATTTTTATTTTTCATTTACCTATTTTCTTCCTTCGCCCTAAATTAGTTGCTACATTTAAATTCATCTGAATTGATTATTCATACTGATGATTTTATTTCAACACTTTTCAGAGTGCTATTAGATCAATCAACAACATTTACTTGCCAAGCATTCCCTCCTTAAATCTGTATCAAATTAGTTTCAAAACTCCAGGGCTTGCAAACTCTTAATCCATGCTCAATTTTGTAAAGACTACCATCAGAATATTAGAAATATCAGTTTACTTTCTAATGAATTCACAAATCATTAATTAGAAGATAGTTTTATGCAATTACTGGTGAAAATATGGGGCGTGAGTGTACGAGCCCTGGATTTTTGAAACTAATTTGGTACTGATTTGAGAAGGGAATGCTTGGTAAGTGAATGTTGTTGACAGATAGAATAGCACCATAAAATCTCAGAAATTTTTTAAAATCATATCATAAAATCATCAGTTTCAATATTTAGTACAAAAGTATTCAAACATAGCAACTAATTTGGGATGAAGGGAGTATATTTTTTTACTTAATTCCATTGAAGTGAGATCAGAGCTGAGTAATGGACGGACAGAAATGAAGGTAATACGGAGAAAACACTTCCGTTTACTTTTTCAAAAAATTAGTTGGTTTCATTCAACTGATCATGTGGTTAAATTTGTTTGCATGTCTTTAGCATCAAAATACATTGTGTAACAAAAGTTAGTGAGGAAGCATGAGTTCAATCTCCCACTTAAAATCTAACGGGTTTTGGAAAAATTCTATATCAGTTGAAAACCTAAAGTATTGAAACTAAAATACATTGGCAAACAATGGTGGCGGGAGGGGGGGGGGGCATGAAAGAGCAATTTGTTACCCTGACTGGCATTCAGTAACATTATAAGAGCTGAAAAAAAAGTGGACATATTTAACTGTTGTATCTTTATAAAAGCTTATACCAGAGGTTTCCAAACTTGTCTGAATCGCGACAACCTCTGAAGAATGACATTGTCCTCACGGCACCCTATCTCTATTACGTATTATATACATTTATATCGATACCTTGGACATTCCACGGAGTGCATCGTAGGCACTCCAGAGAGACGGGACACCCAGTTTGAAAACCACAAGCTTATACAGCAGGGGTGATTGTGAGTTCATCAAAAAATACCTGAAAGTTTCAAAGCGAGAACAGGGGGGGGGGGGATCTTTGGTCCCTATTACTTAAGTGCACCTTTGCCATAGTATTAAATAGTTCTGAGTCAAAATATTGTGTGTACATTTGATTAAATTTTTAATGGGTTACAAAGTTACTTTTGAGCTGGTGTTATACAAATTATCTTGACATTTGTCCATCTTAAGGGATAGGTGTCCATCTTAAGGCACTTGCAAGTATATTTGATGAATATTATATAATTTTTTTAAAAAATGTGGAGGTAGGGAGATAAAAGCATAATAAAAAAAACATAATTCCGGTATTTTCAGACATAAAAATACCGGAAATATGTCCGAAAATACCGGAAATTCGGTAAAATACCGGAACACAATCACCCCTGTTATACAGTTAAATCCTGAAACAACGCACTTCAAGGGACTATGAATTGCATTTGCTGTGATAGGAATTTTGTTGTTATAGAATCAGGGTGCGCCGATATATATATCAGTCGATACATATCATATATATCACGATATATACCCGATATTTATTTTGAAACTATGATATTTATTTTGAAACTATGATATTTATTTTTTCAACTATGTGTATTTTCAATATAAAAATTGTATTAATCATAGTAATATTGTTCATTTAGTATTAAAAATAACCAAAACGTTATGTACTATATTTTTAAAATGCATTAATGCATCATTAATATGACAAAGAAATATACTATTCCTTTTTATTTTATATTCATTAAATTATTCGTCATGTAAGTTTTAAGTCACATTAAAAGTGCCTAATTAAGTATTAAATGTTAGTTAGAAGAAAAGAAAATGTCTAATGACTGTGCACCGACTGATGCATATTTTTTATTACTGAATCATATAACTGTGAAAAAGTAGATAATAGAAGAAAAATGAGTATAACAGCTAATGCAAAATTAATTCCATTAAAATTGATAAAATGTAAAATGAAATATTAGATATAAATAACGAAAGTTGACAAATTGTAGTAATAATATAAAATAAATAATGATTTGATGATGCATTTACTTTCTTGAAGACTTTAGTTTGTGCTGATTGAAGATATCGGATATATATCAAAATATTGGATATTTTTGAAAATAACATGTCTTTTTTTTAAATCCTATATAGAATTCAAGCAATGTAATGGCAATAAAATCGGGACTGAAAATGTACAACCCAAATTCAAAATAATAGAATATCAGAACTGTTTGAACAAAACTAGTCCCCGAGTTGGGCAAAACGAAAGCGTGTAAATTAAAAAGACTAGACCTCGTTATTCATGAATGGGTAAATCAATTTAAACAACTTTCGAGACATTATTTTAAGAACTTTTGGATCATTAACACATTGAAAAAATAGATAGATTTTTTATATGGGTCAAAAAATTAGAATAATCTATTAATTCAATGTGTGAATTTTAAAAAGTAGAGAAAATATGTGCATAGCAGTTACCCAACAGTTTGTCACAAGTAAGGAGCTTGGCGCCTGGATAATTTTATGCTCTATTAAAAGCCTTTTATTGCTCAAAATGGGTCGTCAAGGTGATAAATAGAGAAAAAACGAAGTTACATAACATAATGTATCATTTCTTGAAGTTAGAAAAAAAAAAAACCTATTCAACTAAATTCAAATGAACATTTTACATTCTACGGTATGTAAGATTTTAAAGGAACATAGGACTGACCAACTAAAAAGTAACCGAAGTAAACGAGTTAGAAAAATTGTAACACCTGGCAGAGATGAACCCAAATTAAAGTAAATTGTCCAAATTAATCGTTGAAAAATGCTTCTTACGCCCATAAGTGTTGGACAGAATGTACAGTTATCGTATCCATGCCAACTACAATTGGACGGTTGCATAAACTGCAGTTTTAATTGGGGATCTACAAAGTAAGACCAAACATAAACATGTAGCAGAAACGTACATGACTCTCAAGAAGCAAAGAGAAGCTCATACAGAGGCAACAAGGTTGGAAAAATATATTCAGTGTTGAATCTTTTTTTTTTTTTTTTGAAATATTTGTCAACAAAAAAAGGTGTTTGGGTTTGTCGTTTAAAAAGAAAAGTGTATGAGAAATCTTGTGTAAGACGTTCTCTTCACTTGGACACATCCTTCTTGGTTTGTGGGTGCATAAAAGCTACTGAAATTGGGAAGTTATATATATCTTAAAATAAAACAATGCGTGACTTCCGTTGTTTATCAAGAATACTGCATGATACTTCATCTGAGGCACAGCAGTTACACATTTTATCTTTCTGCAAGATTCTACTTCATTTCACATCTCTAAATCGACTCATAGATTTTAAACAGAAAGAGGAATTTCGGTATTAAACTGGTCAAGCAACTCTACCAATCTCAATACGACCAAGAATTTGGGTACCGTCAAATCTAAAGAAAGTGGTTCAAGACCTGGTGCCCGCAAAAAAAATCGAGCTTGTTGCCGCATTGAAGAGGGTACGGAAACAGTGTCAGAAACGATTAATGTAAACAGGTGGTAGAATCCGTGTGAGAAAGGATTAAAGCATTGAATACAGCAAAAAATGACGCATTCTAGTATTGATATTGTTTCTTTTAAAAGTGTTTTCTCCCGTTTAATTTGAATATTCTAATTTTTTGACTCAATGTAAATCGTCATCACTATAAACTTTTGGATTGTTCTGTCTAAGATTACTGTCTGACCATCGATTGCATGGAAAGGCTAATATCCGGTTTATAGGCGGAAATGGACGTATCTATTAGTTTATAGGGATATTAGTTGGTTAGTTACAGATGTGCAATTTTGCCTCTCTATTATTTAGTCTTAGTTTTGTAAAAATGAAAATTTGCTCTCTGAGCAACATTTCTAAAATCTAAGTATATTCAATCTATATTCTCACGGCAAAAATTGATTTATTTATTCACAACAAAGTTTTGAGCTTACCATTTTGCTTTTAGGTTCTTGAACGAAATGAAATTTTTTCTTTTTGTTATTTCCATGGTAACAATTTTTGTTTTCCCTCATTTTATTTTAGAGAATGCAATAAACGAATAAGGCACCAGTGACATTGTAAAACGCATGCATCAAAATCCCATCGTTATTTTCCCTTCTCCCCTGCTAGATTCATTCAGATGGAATAGTCTTTACTTGGCAAATTGCCAAATTACATACAATCTGCGGTCAAACACTGTTTTTAATTGAGTATATTTGAAATGAAATACACACTTTAAGGTCTGAGAAAGGTGGCACATTCAATATCTAATTTGCACTTATATTTGGTTGGAACAAACTTTTTTCCAAAATGTGGGAAGTATTCTATTATTTTTAATTTGGGTTGTAATTTGCTGAAACAGATATTTTGTTGAATTTGTTGAAAAGGAATTTCACTGTATGATGTTACAAAAACATCTAGAGGGGAAATTCACTTTTTTAACAAGCTGAATTGTCACAGACCGGGGCCTGTATTCTCCTCAAGACTAACCCAATTAGATATTTTTATTATCTATCCCTATCATATTCATACTAAATCGACATTTATCAATCTTTATTAGTTAATTTTGTTCATTGGTTTCAGCAGACCAGTGGTCTTTAAACATCTTCTGCGAAACACTAGGCTCTCACTTTGTTCTACAAATCAAAAAAAATTCGAAAAAAATTACAAAGCACTGAAACTTGTAGACCACTAAAAGAAAATGAAACAATGTTGTAGTGCACAAATTTGAAAATTAACTGTCGTGTGTACGTGTTTCGGGTTTACAAGGCATCACTTTTGCAATGCAAGAGTTTTGAGTTTATGGATGAAAAGGCACTGATAAAAGTCTATAAGCTCACATATCTTGCATTAAAAAAGCGTTCCCTGTAACCCAAGAATTAATTTCTAACAAAAGAAGTGTAGAAGACCTATAGTCCCTAGAACTTATTTTTGTATATAAATTGCCCGAGTTTCTTCTAACATTAAAATTCCGATGAAATTGAAGAGAAGTGCAGGAGCTGAGCTCCCGTTAGCTCTGATGGAAATAAACTCTGGTGTAAATCCACATGAAATTAATTTTAAACTTTGTGCACTACAATGTTGTTGAATCACCCTTTTACATTTGAGCACAAATGTATTTATTTCTTTATAGACCAGTCTATGAAATAAAAAATATAATGAAGAATTTTGAATGTGGCTGCAAAAAAAAAAATGACGACAAGCTTTTGACTTTGTGGTTACTATATAAAACTGCACACGATCCAAAATCACTAAAGGTGACACCTGGAACAGGTTAGTATTATTTTGCACATTAATGTTTCAAACACTTCGTAACAAAAAATACGTACTTCTCTTCAATTGTTTTTGCATCAACTACCAAAACATAATTAATCTACTTCAGCAATTTTTTGATTTTCTAAAAAAATCTAATATGTATAGAATAATTGGGAAACTTGACCCTCCGCTGCCAAAGGTGACTCTGAGGTCACACCAAATTTCATCACTATTTCCCTATAAGAGAGTTATTCCTTTGTTGACCAGTGTGACTTGAGTGGTGCAGTATGCTGCTTTACAATTGGGTTGGTGGTGCTGAAACAAGTTAATATTTTAGTCACAAAAATATTTGAAAATATAATAAGTCACAAAAATGTTAAAAAAATTAAAAACAAAAATCCACCTTATGAGTTAAATATGTCACTATTTAACATTCTGTGCACATAATTTTTTTGTCTACAGGAAATAATAATTTGGACAGTACAGGTTTAAAGATCCCATGAATCCAGAGTATTCAATTTTTGTTTTCAAGTAATTATCCATATTATCAAATTAAATTGAACAACAAAACTCTCTTGAAGCTTGCAGCGACCAACCACCGGACACTGCGAGAAGTCAATTCCAGCAAACTGCTACCATTCGGCCGCCAGTCGGCGAGGAAGGAAATAAGACAAACCCAAGTTTAAACACAGGTGGAAAATGATTTCCAAGCAGACCTTGCCGAGGTGTGATCGTTATCAGCTGCAATGTAATTGTGAATGTGTGGCTCCTGTTTTAGATTTTACAAGTTTCAATTTTAACCTTTTTACTGGTGTTTAACAATTTAGAAAGTTTTAATGAATTGTTTTATTTTTACATTGTTATTTTATATTCCGAGTGCTACAAGCTTAACTATTCAAAATGAATTTTTCATAGTAAAAATTTATTGCCAATTCAAACATAATAAACATACAATTTTACAGTAGCAAATTGATATGTCTAACGTCATTCCATTAAAGCATCCATCCATCCAAGTCATCAGTTTACCAGGAAAGATATCATGTATAGAAAGATTTGTCGATAATAATTTGCTATCATAACATTGTATAATATAACAAAAGGCACTTAAAAATAGCCCAGGTATAAACACACAAATCACCAGATTTCCACATTAATAAAAACAACAGATATTTACAAAACATTTTTAATTTTAAAATACTTTATTCCTACTAAAAAAAAGCTCATTTTACTTACTGCATAATTCATTCATTATCATTATTATTAATTTTCTCTTTTAAAATCTGAAATAAATTAGAAAGTTATAAAAAATAATTTTCTTTTACTAGAACTGATGCAAAATTTACATTTAAATAAAGTTTTAAACCATAGTTCTTTTGCTGTATTAAAAAATCATTTTATGGAAAAAAAAGAATATATTTGTGAGTCATTTTGAATGGTTTTTAAAGTTACATCATAAAAAAGAACATTTCTAGAACTCAGTTGAAAAAATACTATGTAAAAGTAGCTCAAGGATGTCAAAACAACAAGTCAAGACAATATCTATAACTTATCTGTGAAATATTTTTAAAGAATGATTCTTAAAATTACTTTTGAAATCAAACATATACAAATATATAGCTGCATTATTCAGGGTGGCGACAGGAACTGTGAAAAAAAGTTCCCTGACTTTTCCCTGATTAAGTTCACCAAATTTCCCTGATTTACGTTACCAATGATAATGGCTTTCTTTCTTTGCTATACTTGATATTCATTGTATGTTTGTATAAAATGCAGTATTTTAAACGTTTTAAGTTGTGTAAAGTTGTTGAACTAAAAATATACTTTAAAAAATGCTATTTTTTAAATAAAATGGTTAAAAAAACATATAAAATCAATTTGGGCGGGTGGGGGGAGGAACCTACAAAACAATATATTAAATTTTTCTACAAGGAAAGATTATAGAAAATTTTAAAAAAAAAATACTTTACTTCCAGAAACCACTTAGCATAAGAATTTTAAGAAACTATTAAAATTACTCTTAAAAACATTTGTGTATTTATGATAGAACTAAAAAGTAATTGAAATTATTTTGAACTAAGTTTTCAAACAGTATAATAATTGTTGCAAGAATAACAAGTAATAGTGAAAGAATAGAATTAATGTAGTTATTCTTATATAACTAATTGACATATTTATGCAAAACAGATGAAACCATTTGACATCCATTCACAGGGAGTTTTTCTCTCATCAAGAACATAGGTTTTAATGAATGAATACAGCATTTTAACAATAAAAAAATTAATACATTTACTTAAAAAGAATTTTAAAAGAAATAATAACTTTTAAGCTTTTATAGTATTAATTCAAAAACCAAAGATTTCTTCTTGAAATCGTGATTACAGTACGCTAATTACTTCTAGACAATGGAATAAAGGCAAAGGAGCTAAGGCATTAATGTAGGCTTCCTCTTTGTCTGTATGGTTGTTTATTTTACGTAGCATTTAAAGCGTAAAAGGAAATTTCAAGCTAGGTAAAATAAACAACCTAACAGACACAGAAGCAATCTTAGGAAGTTCATTCTGTGGTTAATAAGTAAGATGCAATACTTTGACGTTGAGGAAAAAAGATGCACAAATATGCGGCTGTGTATAATCGCACCTCATTAATTTCTTTTCTTCTTTTTTTTTTTTGAACAGATAATTGGCGGGAAATGCGTAGGGAATTAGAATACTTAATTTTGTAAAGCAAAAAAAAATTTTTTTTCTTCATAAAATAAATTTTTCCTGATTTTTTGTTATTTTTTCAAAATTCCCTGATATTTCCCTGACTTTTCCCTGATTAATGAAGTTCCCTGACTTTTCCCTGATTTCCCGGATCTGTCGCCACCCTGTTATTTCATGCAAAACAATTACCAACATAAGTGAAATATTTAAAAAAAAAAAAATCACTTTGTTGCAATTTAGACTTCATTGCTTGTAGTTGGGGAAAATTTCCAGGGAAACTAGGTGATTGTTGGAAGAAATAATTCAAAAAAGAATAAAAGTAAAATATGTTTCTTGCAAAATTTGAAGAAATACATTTTAATTTAGCAAGAAACTTTAATACATTTCCAGATGAAAAAATATTTCATTATGATTTAATTTTTCAGGCAAAAAAATAATAAATAAATAAAAGCAATTTCACTTTTAAATAGAATAAAACGCAAAGGAGTTGTCCGTAATGATGTCAAACTTGTTTTACTATTTTTACCTCATCCCCTCTTTGTCACCTAATGTCACACGCTTCACCTTACCCCCTTCCCCTTAGTCACATGTCATGCTATTAACATATTCTTGTAAACAAGCTGATGTGTGCATCCCATGACTTCTTTTTATGCCAATTTAATGATAATATTACCTTGGAGTGAGCAAGAAAGCACTTTAAATATTTTCACCCCTAGTTTGTTGCAAACCGATGCAAAAAAGCGTTTCACACAGCGATTGTTTTTTTCCAATATCGACAATTTTAACGTCATTCAATGGATAATAGCGCCAAACTGAAACCAGATTCATTTTTTTTTTTTTTTTTTTTTTGCCAAATTTGTCGCTAACTTGGCAATACAATATTGCTAAGTTGACAAAAAAAAATTGGTGACCAAAAGTTTAACGTATAGTGCCAAATGTTCACCAAATTCTAACATCACTTGAGTTTGCAATGAATTTAATGCTGATTTTCCCCAAAAAGGTGTGAAAGACCTCTTTTGGAACATCTGAATACAACCAAAAGATAGAATATTTGTATCTCCTTCCAAGAATGGTCATATATTGAGTTAATGTGAGGACTGAACAGTGTTGCTATTGTAGGTGCTTGTATTATTTTTTGTCCAACAGATGTATATGAAATATCTCACTGGACAGCAGTATTACAATTGAATTTGAAAAAGAGTCACTATGTTCACTGAAAAAATATCCAGTTCATTTTCTAAGTAAGTCACTCAATCTCTCATAACTCTTTACTAACAATCTTAGTTATTTTTCTTTTCAATTTCAAAAATATACTCCTTTTATTCTATAAAAAAATTCAATGCCTTCTATATTTTCTAGTAAGCACAGAGTATTTCCAACTTGTAAATTTGTGTGATTCTGGAATAACACAACAAAGTCGGAATTTCACAGTTGGGTGAACTTTCACTACTAAGGAGCAGAAATTAGCCATTCTACAGACTGGTACTATACAGATTAACAAGGCTGATCTGTTAAATCAATAAAAATTGTTTTATTTCTCAAACTGGGTACGTTGTCTGCACACTACCTACAGGCACTTGTTAAAGTAAAAATAAAATATTTGCTGGAACAACAGCAACATCTGGCTTAATGTTGCTGTCAATCAACACAATGTTGTTGTAATGATATGTTCAAGCTATAAAGAATCGAAACAAATACAATCAACAAAGAAGTTGATAGAGTCAATCAATAACCAACTAAAATATTATAACACCAATAATAAAATTGTTTAAAATATGAACATTAACATAAGTGTGGGATACAGTAAGACATATTGTGCATCTGCAAATTTTGGACCGTTTAATGCTTTGAGCACTTTTCAAAGCCTTCTGGATTTCAGAGCACAATAAATTACTGTCATTATAATATTCTAGCATTCCAGCATTAGTTTATTTCACTTTGTACCCAATCATACTTACTCTTTTACACACTACATACAGGGCCTACTTTAAGTGTAAGCCCAAGAATCATACGCTTTGGGGCCCCCTAGCTGGGGGCGCCCCCAAAAATTCCAAAAAAAAAAAAAACATAATGAATGTTTTTATTTGTTTTACACAATAAATTTTTTAAAACTTTTTTAAATTCTAGCGCAAGTTTAAAAATTTAATTGTTATTGCTGGCTCTGTTTTAACAAGGTTTATGAGTTCAGCAAAAAACAAACTCTCTCAACACCTCGTAAAATCCATTAGGGGTCAAAAAGAGGATGATGGTGCTTTCCCCAGAGAAGAAGATTTCAAATTACAAATACATTAGCGACATTATCAAATCATAAATATATATTTGTACAAATCAGTTAATCTGCAGGCTAGCTAGATAATGTGCACACTAACAGCTTCCAAATTTTAGCAGTAACATAAGCACTAAATAATAACAAAAATATTTTTAAACTGATTCCAGCTTAAAATATAGACAGTAAAAAAAGCTCAAAATTTTTATTGCACTTAGTTTTTAGAGACACAGAGAACCTCTTTTCATAGCAAAAAGATGTGAGCTCATAAATGTGCCACATGCCACAAAAACCGTTACAGGGTAATTTTCAGAACCATTAACAGTTTGGTGTCCTGACTTTTTTCGTTCAATTTAATGTTGATAAAATTATTATTATTATTATTTCTTTTTTTTGGCATTGCATAAACATGCAGTGAAGTATTGTTTTACACTGAATTCATTGCATTCAGTACCTTTTTTCATGGCTGTAAATTAAAAACCTTTTCAATTACTTTAGTTGGCTAGTGATGAAAATTTTCATGTTCTGATTAGAAAGTTTACATAAACTTTATCTTTTTTTGTACACTTTCAAGCAAATTTCATTTTTTGTGCATTAAAAAAAGAAACAATTTGTTAGTTAAACACAGCTGAAATTGATTTTACTGGACTGCTCATCTAACGTTTTAAAATTTCAATGCAGTTTGTGTCCTTAAGTGCAACTCATGAGTGTTACGCCAGGGAATTAAAATATTTTTCAAGTGCAAAATATTTCTTAGTCGTAGTTAGCAACATTGTTAGGGAAGCCATATTTGTTTCTTCTTAGAATATGCAAGTCTAAAAATCGATATATTTATTCCTTATATGTTCTATATTGAAACGTACAGTTCAATGTGAAGAGCATTTTAATCGTCGCTCATGAGTGTTATCCAGTTATTTAGTAATATTTTTAAGTATAGAAATATACAATTAGACAGTAATGTATTTAAGGAAACGTGAGACCTAATTAAATTATCAAAAACACCAACAATTTATTCTAGCAAAGAATTCTTTTATAAATCTTACTTAGAAGAGGTAACATTCATGAGAAGGGAGTAACACTCATGATAAAAGGGACACAAATCATAGTTATTGTATTACCTTTAACTCATATACAGTAGAGAACCAATTATCCGGGAAGTTCGGGACCATCGCTATCCCGGATATCTGAATTTCCCGGTTTTCTGGATTGCTAAAAAGCGCTATTGGCCGATTGTTTGCAAAATTTAAATTACTATATAATAAATAATTAAGCATATTAAAATAAGAAGAAAACAGTTCAGAAATGCTTATGAATATTGAAATATAAAAAACTATTATTGTGAGAATAATTTAAACACTAAAAAACTTAAGTTATTCATAATACATGAGACCCTCACATTCTGTTTGGAAAAGAAAAAAAAATCCACCACTTTTCGATGTTTTAAAACGAAAGAAAATGAAGGGAAGGGCAAAAAATAAGTTTTTGAACCTAAATCTGCAAATTTCTACTATGTGTATAAAAAAATTCGCTTTCTATGCGACAATATTCATTTCCTTAGCTATCAATTAGAATAAAACACGAAAATTTCAAACTTACGAATGTACTTTTTAGTTCAAGAAAATATTTCGGAAATTTTGACCCGCATAAAGGATAACCATTTTAAGTTAGTGTTTGCAAACATTTTCTCGAGTTATGCGTGAGTAATATGTTGTTTATTAAGAAATCGTTCATATTCTTTTTGGTATTTCAAAAAAAGAAAAAAAAAGCTTAATTTTTCAAAAATTGCCAAAATTGCTTATTTTAAAAAAATAACGGGAAAGTAGGGAAAAAGTTGCCGGTTTTCTGGTTTCCCAGTTTATTGGTTCCCGGATAAAAGGTTCTGCACTGTATTTATCAAAGAGATATATTTTTTTCATACACATTTATGTAAAAAATTCACATTTTTTATAAACTGAAGAGTGAACACTGACACAAAGCTAAGTTAGCAAAAATGAAATTTGTGTGTGCTGTTCAGAAAAAATCTAATTCTTAAGATATGGTGTTAAAAGATACCATAAAATAACTACATGTTTTAGAGGAATCACAGCCAAAACTCTACAATAAATTATTTCATGAGCGTTACCGTCTCTCATGAGTGTTACTATACATAAAACTCAGCATTTGTATTATTAAAAATTTTTTCTTTAATCATAAAAAATTGGTTCCAATTATGATTTTTTTTTATTCGTGGTAATTGCAATGCAAACATTTAATGTTTAATTTAATGTTTTTATCGGAAACTTTACCCTTTATTTAGGAAACGAAGTAACACTACGAGAAAAAGTTATACAAATAATTAAAATTTCTTAAATAAATAAATATGTATATCATTTCGACTTATTACTGAGTATTTAAGATAGTTTAATCAAGATAAGATGGATTATTTATTTTTAGAAAAGCAATTACAGAATGTTTTATAAAGGTAACACTCATGAGAAAAAAGATGACTTGCCAAGATATTTTTTGAAATGTCTAAAATTAAAAAAATGAACTCACAAATAAGCACCTGGTTAGAAAGCTATAAATTGTAAGGAATTTATGCCTAGGAAAGTTTTAATGTTTATAAACAAAAATTTTCAGATTGTGTCAAACCTAATATTATAATTCACCCTAATATTATATTATACTTCTTAATGAATCTAGTTTCTAAAAGCGAACTAACAGCTTGCAGATTTATTAGACATGATTCAACTACCTTCTTCTGAAATAAGCACTGTATGTCAAACATACGTATGTGTGTGAGAGTGTGCGAGTTTGTGCTTGCTTACGACTTACTATGTCCTAGCATTCTCATTTGTAAGAAAATATTACGCTATGTTTAGAATCATAGGAAAAAATTTCATCACATTTGTTTTGTCTGCTTCATGAATGTAGCAGGGCAGGAAGCAACTTTTCTTTGTGGAATGGAGTTAGAAAATACAGCAAGAACTTTTTGCATTCTCATCTTCAGGTGGTTTGACGTCTTCTTTCAAAACTTCAGAGTCATTTCTCTCTTGATCTCCCTGGAGTCCCTCAGCAGTTTCACTATCTAAGAAGAACACAAAGCTGTTCACTTTGCCAGTAATTGTACAAATTATATAGTTAAAGATACATTTCATAACACAGACTGTTGTATGTTTTTTTTAATCATCAGAAAAATGATGTGAACTTAAAACTGTAGATTACATAAACAATCTGAAACATCAAAAATACCCAATACTAATTTTTACGCAACGAAAATCGTAGGGAAATATATTTAGTTATTATTGCAATTTGTTGGTGCATGGCCACACTTGATTCGCATATGCCTTGTAAGCAGTGACAATCACTGAAATTCATGGTTACAAAGAGGGTGCTACAGGCAACCCTGATTTCCATTCTTACGATTAAAATGTCCATTGATTGTTGGATACACAGGTTTGGGTTCAGCACCTCTTGCAGTTAAAAAGGACGACATGCCATTGATTGGTGGATACACAGGATTGAGTTTAGTGCCTCGAGGTAAATGGGCGACTTATGAAGTTTTGCATTTTTTGACAATTTCAAGAGCAGATCATCTTAGGCTACTTGTTTCCTAGTTGCATCGGTTTAACAAAGAAATGTCAAATTGTCAAGGCCCATAAAAATCAAGAGCAGCCATGGTTGGTGTAACTGTTTCAAAGAGTTCGACATTTGAAACTTCCTTTTGAAAGAAAAATTTTGAGTGCTGCATTTGATGAGACCTGTTCTTAGAGATTATATAGTACAGTAAATTCTTGCAAGGGCGCCCATATGCAAAATTTTAGGGGAGGGGGGCGGCTCAGATATTTTCCTCGTGGTTTAGCGGGATATTTTCCTCATAGAAACCGATTTCAGTACATATTAGAGTTATTAAAATTTGACATTTGTAACAACTTATTCATTAATTGCTGGAGAAGAAATGTTTTTACATTTTTGCAAAGAAAAAAGTACTAAAAGCAAAGAAGTTTTAATTTCAAAGGGGGGCTTGAGCCCCCACTTTCCCATCTCCCCCCATATGGGCACCCTTGCACTCTTGATTTATCCTTTATCCACAAAACTGGGTGGCACAGGTACCGCAGATAATGAAAATCAAGGATAACCCGAAAGAAGATAAAAATTGTCTTTTGCTTAAAAATGATTGTATGGTACATAAAATGTGATATAGGGGGGGGTGAAAATTGGTGAGGAATTAAAAAATTATTGCTAGAGTGCATTGCTGCCAACCTTGGAGAAGCAATTTGAGAAGCATTTTGAAAGTCTCTGGAACAGCTCGGTATTTTGCGTAAAATTCATTAAAAAGAAATAATACCACCTATAAAAATTTTTTTGAGTTTGATAATCATTTTAAGCACTAGCATAAAAATCAAAAACAGCTTTAAATACTATGTCATGTTTGAAAACGCTCGGCCTGGAAATGCGGAGCAAAGTAACTTTTTGAGGAGCTGCAGAGTTTCGCTACTTTTGCGGAGCAATTGGCAACCCTGTTTGTGTATACAATGGCTTTAAAAGATCAATAAAACTCGCAGAGATAATAGTGTATGTCAAAAATGCATTTAAAATATAAAAAAGGACTGTCCCAAACACATTACACACGTACGTGACCAAAGCGCGCAAACAGGTTAACTGCAACAGATCAAACGAAGTTGCACTAAAGAGACAGGAAGAGGAGGAGAATATTTTCAAGACTAGTCCAATCACTTGTTTACACTCGATTTCAGTAAGTACAGTAGATATAAAAATCAGTAAAAAGTGTAGATCTAAAAAATCAGGTTTCAACATGTCAGACTCCTGTGACCTTTGAAATTTGATGTCATTGGAAAGGTGGAAGAAGAAAGAAGTAGAGAATGTCTGAAAATAGATTTTGCACTGATTAAGTTAAAATGTGAGTATTTATCTGCTCTCAGTGAATCATTGCCAATTTTATTCTTTTTTTCTTTTTTTTTTAAGTGGGAAAGGCCACGGATAATCGAAAATTTACTCTACATAAATAACACAGAGACTACAAAACATATTCAACAGTTTAATGTGCCCTTTTTATTCATTTTTTTTTTTTAATTACTGATGGGGAAAAACAACTTCTTAGTAATATGAAACCAGCAAATTAACTATCAGATAAGAAAATTGCACTATGTTACAAAAAATGTGAGAGTTCCAGTAATACTTTTCTCCACATCACCCCACCTATTTGTGTTACGCCTTAGGTTAGTTCCAGTAATACTGAGTAAGCTACAGTAGTCTAACCGGTAAGGCGTCAGACTCGTAACCAGAGGGTCCTGGGTTCAATCCCAGCCAATCGAAGGTCCTCGGTGTTTGCTAATGATGACTGGGGCATGTAAAATATGTTTGTGGTCAAAGTCCTCCAAGTTCCCGTTCCAAATCAATACATCTGGGGGTGCTGGATCCTGGGCTGTTTGGCTCCTGGTCTGGATAAGAAAAAGGAGTTCTCTTTAGGGTCCCATTCAACTGGTTAAACCACATGTACTGGTAAGTACAGGGGACCCTGGAGTGTAGCGTAGTGTAGTGCGGTAATACTGAGCAATAGTCAGTTTATATTTTCTTTAGTTTAGAGGCACGCATAGATCGAAATGGTGGGTCATGGCATAAAGTTCTCCCTTCTATAAAGTAGGTGATCTGGTAGTGGTTATGCAAGAATTGTGACTTACTTTTCATAGCATGACTTTAATCATATAAAGAGGTGTAGCTAAACATTGCATGTGCCAGCGATGCAGTGAAAATAGATAAATTATAAACAATATATGGGTAAGATCATGAACAATAGAAATCTTTGGTTCCAAAACAAATAGTAAATTTCAACAATATACTCAGTTTATTTCAACTTGAATATAAAAACAATAATTTACACTGAATGCTCCAAAGAGAATGTAAGAGCAAAAAAGTATAACAATTATAAACAGGTCTTTCTTCTCCCCCCAAAATGTTAAAACTTGAAATTTATCTAGCTGTTTCACTATTCTATGAGTGGCTAGAACTAAAATCTCAATACTAAATAACGGTGATGATTGAATTTTTCCTTCTCAGAAACAATTTATAAATGACATTTATGACTTGAAAATGAGTTTTAGTGTAATAAATAATTCACTTGCATAATGATAAAAAGTGACTAAAGCAAAAAAAAAAAAAATAAATAATAATAATAATAAAGATAATATGCATATGCTTTCTTGTGCTTTGCATGTGACATTATTCATTATTTGTTTTCATTCAAATTTTTTTGCCGTAAAAACTCATATTTATTTCAAATGGCTTTCAAAATCAGTTTTCTTTTTTTAATGTGCATAAAAGCTTTATGCATATAACTGGACAAATTTTGGCACAAAATATTGAGATGGAGCTATAGTAAAGTAAATTTATTTCTGTGCATAAAAGTCAGGGACATTTCGATGGAGGTCACCAGATGTCGCTGTGAACTCTCAAAAGTTTCTTTGTTCAGCCAATTTTGTTCTACGATTGGTACATTTGAAAACATAACTGAAATATTTAAACAACCGAATGTCCCTTTTCAATAGATGCAATTACGTGTGCATCCTCATATTTTATCATTCAGCAAAATTTGGACTCCCATTCGGCAAATTGATTATTTCTGTCCACCCAAAAATTTAAGTTTAGAGCGCCCCTGATAAAAGCTTAATTGCTAGAGAAATTAAAATTGACATGCTAAAAACTTGTCAGTCCTCTACTAAGTATCTAAAGAAATTCAATGAAAAATGATTAAATTTACAATTTTATGTGTAATAATATATTTAAATAATTACTACATTACAAAATATTGCATTAAAAGTGCACCGGGGCCTCAGTGGCCGTGTGGTTTCGCCAATTCTTTTGTAAGCAGGGAGGCGCAGGTTCGATTCCCACCTGTAGCCCTGGGTGTTTTTCCTAACCTTCATATATATTTATAAATGTTTCAAGTGTATTGTCCAGGGAATAAAAACTGGAGAAACATTGTGGATTAATAGAGGTATGAGCATCCTTCGTGGAAAAGCAGAAACCTCAATTTGTGTGTTACAAAAGAAAGAAAAGAAAGTGCACCAAACACGTAATACCCTAATTTATAATAGTAATTTTACTTTAATATAGATATTTGAAAACTGTAAGGAACTAGAACCTTGAAACCAAAATTCAAATATCACTTGCCCTTTTTTTTTTTTGCAGTGGTGCCCCAACCTATGGTCAGAGATGGACATGAGGCATGCTTAGTTGAGCAGGATGGTCCATCCTTTTGCTCAACGTTACAAATTAAAAACCATGTTTAGTTAGAATCACACAATTTTGGAACCAAATATTCAGAAATTGATTTCTGAAAAAGACGATGCAAACTTCACATTAAAAAATCAGCATCAAGCAATAACAACACAGCAGAAGGTTGTTATATGCACACCTTGGAACAAGAGGTATTGCGTTATATACAAGGGTGCACTTCAGGGGGCTTGGAAGGGTCCCTCTCAAAATAAATATAAAACCATTCATTGTGAATAAGGACTTAATAGTTTAAAACTTAAATTCAACTCATAATAACTGGTTTGGGCTTCTCTCAAAATAAATTTCTACTTTTGCTGCTTGTTATATATTGTTACAAATTCTGTAAATAGTAATTATTTTTGTGATTAATTTGTCGTAATCTAGCTAAATATGGCATTTATTAAATTATCTTTCATCTAAAATTATTGTAGTAAGTAACGTATCCTGTAAATAGTTTCTTGTAATGAATATACAGCCCAAGTACGTTCGGCTGAAGTATACGGTCCCCTCATTTCTGAATGATAAAATTTGTGAATGGAAAGACATAAAATAACGGTCTACGATTTTCTGGAATCTTTTGGAAACTTTTTGATGTCTATAAAAAGCCGTTACACATGATAAAGAGTCAGTCTTGAGTTAGTTTTTGCTTGCGAATCGCTGCAGCAGTATGCTGGAGAGCATTTATTGCTGTGTTTTGTGAAGCCTTTTGAACTGTATTTTTTGCTTATTTGGATGTAAATACGTGTGTAACTGTTGAGTTTACGGTGTTGATTGTTATTTGCTTAATTGCTGATGATTAATTTAGCAGTTGTCAACGATCTTTCCTGTAGATAGTGTAAATAAATCTCCTGTGTTTCTCTCAAGAACTGTGTCGTCCTTTCAAGAAAGTTGGAAGTCGCAGCGGATCCGTAACAATATGTTTTGATGCTTTATGGATCATTCCATAAATTTAGAAAATATTCAGAATACATTAATATGCTTGCACATTAGAATATGTTTTTGCTATAATGAGTATTAAAGCTCAAATTAGGCAATTACATATATTATCATTCACAAATAACTATATTTCATAATCAAAAGAAATTGCATTATCGAGCACTCTTGCTAGTTTCATGGTTTGCATAACAGCTGCACTTTCAAGAGCAATCTGATACTTTGTTACCGAAAATACTAATTAACATTTAAAAGTTTTGAATTAAGATGGAAAGATGAAAAATCGTTTTGAAATTTAATTTGCTGAAAAATTGTTATGTTTGCAAGGTTTAGAATATTTTTTTAAACCAAAAACTTGTTTACTTCTGAAAGGTCGCACTTTTTATATGTATTCTACTGTAGTTCTTTTATTCTATTGCAATTTTCTTTCTTTCCCATGCTTTCCAATGTTATTTAGAAAAAAAAATTCATTTTTATGTGTGTTCCAACTAGCCTGCGAGAATCATCTTAATATGAGATACAAACTTCGAACAGAAAAAAGTAGGGCACCACTAATTTTGAACAAGTGTATTTGACAGATATAATGCAGATTTAATGTTGAAAAATAAAATTATAATTTCAATTGAAACGCAGTAATTAAATGCTTGTAAAGAAAATACAGTTGGCTCTCTATTTAACGAGTTTCTCTATTTAACGACGGCTTTTCACGGTCCTAGATGGTCCGCCATAGTGTTAAAAGCCTTCTATTTAAGGACGCTTTCTACTTAAGGACGATTTTTTGTAGTCCCTTGAAAGTCGTTAAACAGAGAGCTAACTGTACCTGGCATTGGTAGAAAAAGTTACAGTGAGTACTTCATATGTACCCAGAACATTCATGTATGAGTAGTTGCACTTCTAAATAATTTGAATGCAGTTGGTTCTCTTTTTAATGACTTTCCATGAACCTCAAAAAATCGTTTTCAAGTAAAATGCAATCTTAACAGAATGCTTCTGAAACTATGGTTGCGCATTTGTGACAGAGAAAAGTAGTCTTTAAATAGAGTGATGTTAAACAGAGAATTAACTTTATTTTGGTTTAACAACTTAAGCCTTTTGGACACCACTAAGAATTTGTCACACCAGGCGCCCCTCTAGTCCTGATTATAAGTAAAAACAGCCCTGTTTCAGACATATTAACACAAATAAAAGAGATTTAGAGCAAGGCGCTGAATTTCAAATAAGAACTCTTTACATGCAATTGATACTGAAAGGTTACTTAGTTCTATGTAAATGTTACACAGATTAAAAATCATAAACACAAATAAAGTTTAAAAGCTGTGTCAAATGCAGAATTGTTTCAAACAAGCAGTAGCCACATTTCTTACTATAATGTTTAAGATATCAATTAATCAAGGATGTCGACGACATGAGATAACATTTGCATAATATCTACTGTACTACAAGACACAGGGCCGTGTCCAAGGCGAGGGTTTTAGGGGTTAAACCCCTCCCATTGGGATAAAAATAAAAAGCCAAACAAAGAACATGTGGCTTTGACTTTTAATTAGTTTTAATGTGAAAGTTTGTGTGCAGTGCTTCTTAAAACAGAAAGAAAGAAAGAAAAAACTTTTTATCTGGAGTTTTTCTGCATTTTAAGACTGTTGGAGGTTTACCGACTGGAAAAATATTTTGGAAAAACTATGGTGGAAGAAAAGCTCAATTATTTGTCAATAGAAAGCTTTATTTAACTGCATTAATATCGGTTAAGCAGGTCATGATGGATTTGGCACGATATGTTGCAGCTATGAAGATGCATTAGTGATTGTGTTTGGTAATGTAATTTGTATTTGCAATAAGCTCTTTCTTGTTTACTTTACCAAGTATTATTTCAGAATATAAAACCTGATATGCATGCTGCATTATAAAAGAATAGGTAGACAGTTTCTAATTCTAATTGCAATATACCTCATAGTAAACAGATTTCACTCACCCTTTCGAACAAGGTTTTCTAAAGATACAAATAAGGTTTGATTAAAAAGAAGGTATACTGTTGTCACTTATGCAGCCAGAATTATCCTTGGGAGGTAGGATTGGGGCAGAGCAATCCTTACTGGTATAAAAATGCCTTACTTTGATCGAAAATGTAAGGTAAAACTAAAGTTTGTAAGGGAAACCCTCCCCTCTCCTCAGATAAAGATTTAGAATTTTTAAAACCCCTCCCTTTATGAAAATCTGGACACGGGCCTGACAAGATAGATAAATAAACTTCAAGTAAGAGAAAGTGGACAGTCAGATTTATAACCAAATTAATCGAATAAATGTTAACAAAAATACTGAAAAATTAGAAAAGAAAATCAAACATACTCTGAAATGAAACAAATTTGAGAGACTCCGAGAATATTCAGAATCTGGATTTTCCATTGGGACCATCACCTACAAATTCATGCCCCAGTCCAAGACCACATTTTCCACATGATACCTATAAAACAATGCAGAATAAGTGAGACTGATTTCACAAAATTACAAGCAGTGATATTCCCACCAATTTTTCTGAGGATATACTCCCAGTAATCTATTATACACAATATGTGTATGCGATCATGTATATAATATGTCCAGAAATTCTTGAGGGTACAATCCAAGGGTGATAGAGTTCCTTGTTTTCCAGGGTGAAGAAAAAAAACTAGCAAAATTAAAATTTTATACTGGTAAAATTAAAGTTTCTGCTATAAAATGTGCTTTGCTTCCTAAATACTTTCTTTTAATTCCGAAAGAAGCAAGTTGGTTTATTAAGTGTTAAGAAATATGAAGAAATGAGGTTACTTGTGAAAACATCCAGTTAACATAAATACTCGATTTTTGATTTAGGAAATTTAAAAAGGTGATGATAGAATCTGAATTATAAATGAAAATTTTTGAAGCTTGATGGTATATGCCATATATCTAAAAAATGTTTGAGAGTATAAGGTGTGTATGGAGTAGTAGCTAAGTCACCCAGCTTTGCACGGACCACCTCAAAAATGAAAGTTATGTCGAGTGATGCATGTTCAACAATCCGGCTTGAACAAAAAAAAAAAGGCAGTAAAATTTTGCGGCAGATTTCAGCAAAATAACCAAAAAGTAAACATTTTAAATCTTCCAATCACAGGAGAAACACAAAACCCAGAATTTTATTTGTTCATATTCAAGACAAAAAATGGCAACAGATCTTTCGTTTCAATTATTTTCTTCAAGCTATAAATTTTACTAAAAGCATTATTGCTGAAAGTTGAGATGAAGCACTGAATAACAATTTGAATGGAGGAAAGCTTTTGAAAAATAGGGATTTTATGTCAATCTAAGTGTCATAATTAATAGTTTTTAATTCATATTTCCGCTAATTATTATTAGAGGATTATGTTAAATAGCCAAACATAAACATGGGAAGATTACGAATCCATGGATACCTGGTTCGATGGTCAGGTCACTGTCGTTTGGGAGAAGAAACTTGGACATAGATGACTACATAGATACATAGGTGCATACATAGATACATACCCTCAGTTTTTAATTATATAAGACACCCTATGGGAACCCTTGATTACAAGAAATAATCACCTTAATTTTACTGCCAGCAAAAAGAAGTAAATATCGTTTAAAGAAAATATCTTTTTGTAAAACACACGCACACAAGATATTAATTTACATGATACATAAAAATCATTGCACATATAACTATGCAACAACCAATAATTTAATAATTATTAAGATTTAGTCACAATCAATAAATGAAACTAATTTTCAGAATTAAAAAAAAAAGATCATTCAGCCATTTACCAAAATAATTTTTATAGTTTAAAATGCAAAAAAATATTGGAAGGATTTTTACAACCTACTAATATTTTAAGCATTGAACTCTGAGACACAGCAAACAATTTGTCTACAAACTATGTGCCCAAAAAATAGGTTTTTCACTGATGCAAGTTGGGAATTGTGAAAAGTCAATTTAAATACTATAAGATGCTTTTCAAATTTTTATTAACGGTACTCAAGTTTTATTGCTATAGCATTGATAAGGCTTCAAATATTTAATAATTAACTTACATCGTATGACTGGCAAAAGCTAGAAATAACGGAAAAAATCTCTAGTTAAATAATTTGCAACAGTTCCTGGTTGTTTAAAATCAAAAAAATTCCCTGATTTCCGTTTTTTGTTGCCATCCTAAACGTCTTTCATTAACTTTTTGAATCAATTTTATCTTCTAAAATCAACAGAAATTTAAGACCAAAAGGGAAAAATTACAATAATTTTTTTGAGTATTGGTTTGAATGAACTGGGATGCAAATGGATTAAAATTTTCGAGTGTGGGTAGCAAAATGACAAGCATACCAAGTCTTCACCTACACAAAATGAAACATAAAAAAATGTTGAAAATAATGATAAACATAAAATTATTGATGTCCAAATAGTAGAATCACTAAGTTTTCCATAATGAGTAGATTTTATAGAAATTGATGCAATCGGATTTTGGAAGGCATAAAAATGTGAGACAGCAGCCGGAGTGATAGTGGGCTCGAGTAAAATTTTCTGAAGCCCGTGTGAAGTTTTCAGAAACTATGAGGAAGCTCTTATTTTTTTTTGCGAATTTCAAAGCAATTGCTGATTTGCTTTAAAAACCATGATACGGTTGAGTTAACATTTTGATACTATATGGAATTTCCATTAATATTATAATTTTTCTGAAAAAATATTAAGTGATTCCTTTCATTTTGCATTTTTTATAAGCTGAAAAAGAAATCTATTATTTTGCCAATAGGCTTCTTGGGTTTAAATTACTCTTCTGGGTATATAAAAAAAAATTTTAAAGTTAATTATTGATTACATCAAAGAAGAATTAAGGGAAGAATTGCAATATTATGCTCCCTTAAATCTGAAATCAGGGAGTTAAATATATTCTGCCACTCTTGCCTCTGACTCCAGTATCATTTCTTCAGCACACAAAACTTTTTTAAATTCAAATATACTTTGTGAATTTTGTGTTCTTTTTAAATAACTCAAAACATTTCTTTATGTAATAGAGAAGCCAATTAAAAAATAATGAATGAAATAGATAATTTTATCCTTTTGGGGGGTGCCTCAGCCCCTCTAAAATCTCCTGCATAGGGCTCCTGCACTTCATTCATTAGAAATTAAGCCCTGGATGCTGCACCCAGGACAGGACGCTTTTATGCTAACTTTCTAATAAAAGTTTCTGCTCTATCATTTTAAAGACATACTAGTGGTACCCGCACGGCTTTGCCCGTAATAGAAAATTAAAAGGTCTTTTGCTTCGCCTGTATATTTACAAATAATGTATGGTGAATTTTCTCGCCAAATGGCTTGTGCCCATGTTATGGTTCCACGTTATCATAATTTCGTAATTTACTCGTAAATCTTATAATGATTTTGTTCTTAAAATTTGAATAGAAAAAGAACCACATCGAATTTTTGAAAAATCGCTTCGAGTTGCACACCCCCATGCTACAAAGTAACTTTGTGCCAAATTTCATGAAAATCGGCCGAACGGTCTAGGCGCTATGCACGTCACAGAGATCCTGACAGACAGAGAAGCTTTCAGCTTCATTATTAATAAAGATTTCACCATTCATATCTAATCTTTTCATATGAGCACATTAACTAAAATGGATTTAATGGTACTAAAAAAAGAACATAAATCATCAGTAAAAAAAAAAAAAAAAAAAAACCCAAAAAATAGCAAAACAAACAAAAGGCATGAACTAAAATAAATTCTTGAAACTTTTTATTTTCTTTTCAGAAGTTTTACTAGGGATTATAACATTTTTTTTTCTTCTTAAAAGAAATTATTTTGTTGAAAATAATGGAGATAAAATTTTACAATAAATATGTAAATAATTTAATGACTGGAAATCCACAAAATTGCTTGGTTCAGTGACGTGTAGATTTGAGAGTTGACTGCTCTCATTTAGTAAATGGGGTTCCCCCTCCATCTTGCAAATAAAATTCAAGTACTTTTCAAGGACTTTTTAAGGACATTAAAAAGTTTCTCAAGGACTTCAACTCTAATGAAGGGTATGCAAAAAAAATCAAGATTTGCTTCAAGAATGAAGTTATTATCAATGAACCGTTCAGATTTGAAGAGCATTACATTTTGTAAGCTTAAAAATTAAAATTTTTTGAGGTAAAGATAAAAGTTTTGCATTAGTATGAAAAAGAAAATTCTGGAAGAATGTACATTTGAGTGAAGTGTTAAATATTTTGGCTTATTTAAACTTGAATTGAAAATAGTACTGTATAGGAAACTGGATGGTTGGACTAGATTTTCAGTAGAAAATATTGTATCATTGTAACAGAACCAAATCAAAACAGCTAAAAAAGAAAATTTGCTGTTCATGGAAGGGACACTTATCAGGGTTTCCGCTACGGTCGCATTTCTCGCAAAATGCGAAAATACTATTCAAATTACGAAAATGGAACAAAGCATTTTCGCTCCAATATAACAAGAAAAAGAATTGGGAAAAGTGTACAATCAGAGAGAGGAAGCGATATGGAACTTAATCGTATTTATAAATCATATCTAACATGCATAAACTATTATTAAGTTGAACAATATTTCGTCTTAATGGGCATTTTATCCCCCCAATAAATACATTATTGGGGGTTTTCAGAAAAAAAAAATTGCTCCTTCAATATCAAGAACAATTCTGAATTTTTCATTTCAAATTTTTAAAAGATATCACATAACGTGCATTTATTTCTTCGAAGATGTCAAGCCTGAATTTTAGCATTTTGCTAAAGACTTTTCCCCCAATTTTAGTTTTTTTGCTAAAGAATTTTTAAACTTGGCTTAAACGCTGACACTTATCAATTTAAAAGTTTTATCAGTGAAGCAGTTAAATAATTTGTAGCCATTATTGATACATGATCAGGGGTGTATACAAGGGGAGGCAGGCCCGTGTCCAGATTTTCATAAAAGGAGGGGTTTTAATCTTACCAGTAAGGAAGGGGGGAGAATTCAACCCCCTTACAGCTTTTAGTTTTACGACAAATTGCCGATCCCAGTATGGCGTTGATTCACATGTAAGGACTGCTGTATTCTTGAAGGATACTTCTAGCTGTACAAATTACCAAAGTATTCCTTCGTTTCACAGATTCGCTTTAATCAAACTTTGATTGCTTCTTTTTAATTAAATCTGTTTACTATGTAGTATATTGCAATGAGTATTAAAAACTCTTCACAAATTCTTTTATAATGTAGAATGTATATCAGGTTGTTATGTTCTGAAATAATGCTTAATAAACTAAACAAGAAAGAACTCTTTGCAGATGCAAATTACATAGCCAAGCACAATCACTAATGCATCTTCATAGATGTAACATGCCAAATTCACCATAAGCTCCTTACAATAAGCAATATTCTTTCTTTGCATTGGTAGATCATTCAGCAGTTAATCCGCCATACTTTTTCTGAAATATTACATCAGTTTGTAAGGCTTTAGCAGTTGTAAATCGCAAAAAACTTCAGAGAGAAAATTAAAATAAAATAAAAACGCTGAACGCAAACTTTCTCATTAAAGCAAATTTAAGTCAAATATACATTTTCTTCATTTTGCTTATTTTTTCCCCAAGGGAGGGGTTTAACCCCTAAAACCCTCCCCTTGGACACGGCGCTGAGGGGAGGGTCATGACCCCCTAAATCATTCACAACAGTATACGTCCATAATGTAAACAATTCAGTAGCATTTTCTATTCATTAATCTTTTTTGAAAGTAAGTTCCCCCCCCCCTCTTTGTTTTTTTTTGTAAATTATAATTAGTACAGAATCATTTTTTAAGAGTAAATTATGAACGATAAGATTTTATGAAATAATTGTAGTGCTTTTAGCACTAATTTTTACTACATTCATGGGGGAAAAAAAGAAAGAAATTTACAGATTGCATTTTAAAAGCTATAAAAATGCATTTTGGAAAACTTAAGTGAAGATAGGTTATTATTTATTTATTTTTACAAAATAAATAGATAAGCATATAGATGAGAAGTCGGTAGCAAACTGCATTTTAGATGAAATAGTTTTAATTATCGCAAAATCTCCGAAGTTGTGAGGATCAAATATAATTTTGCTGATAAAATTTCACTTTTACAGAAAATAACTAAAAAAAAACATGATTTCCGGCCCGTTTTAATGAAATTCCCAGTAATTTTCATTGAGATAGGCTACAATTCTGTTTTTGGAAACTTAGGCAATTTATAATCTTGTCTGCTTCTATCTTGCGAATGACCAAACATGACTACTCGAAAAATTTAAGATAGTAGATTTTTGATTTCGTTGCATAAAAGTTAGTATTATAAATAATTAAAAACCCTATAATTAAGATGAAAGTATCAGTTTTTAGCAAATTAGCACCCAAAGCAAGAAGGATAAAATAATATTCTGGAAAAAGGAAGGAATTGAAGGAAAAGTTTTTGCATTTTTCAAGGAAATATTTAGGGGAAAAAATATGGCACATTTTGCGGAATGTTCCATAGTTTGCATTGTATTGCAATAGACATCCAATTCTGCTTTTGGAAACTTAGGCACTTAAAGAATCTTGTCTACTTCCATCTTGGAAGTGACCAAATATGGGGACTGCGATTGAAAATTAAAATTTCAGTTTTTGAATTTGTAGCACAAAAATAATTATAAAATAAAAAACCTAATTAAACACCAATTTAATAGAACTGTAATAGCTTTTAGCACATTAGCATCCAATGCAATAAAAATAAGATGAACTTTTAAATACAAAATTTTTCATTTCTCAAGAAAACTATTTTAAGTAATCAAAAAAATATATTATATATATATATAAATACATACAGCACATTTTACGCTATTTTCATTAGTTTGCATTTAACACTAGAAAGACGGAGGGGCCTGTGTGGCCCCTCGCGTAGTTTGTTGTTTAATAACTCGGATAATATCTAACGGAACTTAATGGAATTTTCTGACTTTTCATTATATGACACTATTTGAATGCTTGTTTAATCATTTAATCATTCGCCTCATAGTACTGTTAATATTGATCCTTATACCTAGAAAGACGGGAGGGGCCACAGTGGCCCCTAAGCATTTTGACAATTAAAAAATTAATTTTTTTCCTTTCTCCTAATTGTTGTAGCATAAAAAAATGCCATTCACTCTAGTTTAACCTCTAACTTCCTCTTTATGCAGCCGGTTGGATATCCAAATGCGATAAACAGTACCGACTGCTTACCATCCTAACGGTGGCCGTTGCTCTTAGAAAGGAAAACTAATTCAACCTTTTGCCCAGTATAGAGAGAAAAACTAAAAATAATTATGTACTAAGTTTTTATTTAGTCATGAAAGAAGGTGTATCAGGTATGTGGACTCCCTCAATTTTTAAAAGAATTCACCCCAAAAATGGGTAGGTGCCACACTGGCCCCTTCAGTCTTTCTAGGTATACAGAAAATGTCAGTCGTTCTAGTGTTAAATAAACATCAAATTCTGTTCTGTTTTCGGAAACTTAAGCATTTAAGTATCTTGTCTGCTTCCATCTTGTGAGTGACCAATCAATGGCGTCTATGTTCACTTGTAACTGATAAGTATTGCGTTCTGATCAAAAAACGATCTTCCTTGATGTGCTTATCCTCAAACGTATGCTTCCTAAGCGATATATTAACCCTCTTAAGTTAATGCATAATTCCTATTCATCCCACGATATTTTTCTTAGGAAGAGGGGGGGGGATGGCAACGGATGTTTTTTAGGTCACCCCTTTACAAACTAGATCTGACCTTTCCTGGCTTACTCTGCTGGAATGTGAAGAATGTGCTTCACCGCACAAGAGGGGAATTCTTTCGCACAAGAGGGGAATTCTTTCGTAGAAATCATATTTTTCAAGGACTTTTCAAAATTTTCAAGGACTTTATAAGATTTTCAAGTACTTTTGGGGGCCCTTGAAAGTCAAAATGAGATTCAAGGATTTTTTAAGAATTTTTCAAGGCCGCAGGAACCCTGATTTACAAAATGATTACCATATTTTACTTATTAAATTCTAATTAAAAGAAACAACATAAAATGTTGCAACTTAGTGCAAAAGAAAAGGAGAACACAAACTTTCTTTTAGCATAATGCAGCAAAATTATTTTATTAATGCAATTTAAAGTAATTTTGGGCTTAATAGGTTACACTTCAATTTAGAACTGGAGCTGAATGAGATACATGATAAATTTTCTTATTTTTGGAAACAAGTTTTGGACATTAAAATTTCTTTCCCCAAAAGCTAAATGATCACCTAGCACAAAAAAAAAAATCTTCAACATGCAACACCCAATTGAGAGGATACGCAGATTTTGTTTTTACCTTGTATGTAAGAGAAGGCCTGAATTTCTCTTGCCTTTTCACCACACTATCCTCATGCACGGTGTCCGTAAATGCAGGCCACGGAGAAAAGTGCTCGTATTTAGTACGGCTCTCAAATAGCTCGTTTTCACATTGTGCACAAACATAAATCCCTGAAAGAATAAAAATTTATCAGTGTATACACACTCGTTGAGTTTTCTTTTGGCGGGCAGCATTTACAATCAAATCAATATTAGATACAATTTATTATATGTTTTTGACACCACATTTTTTTAAAAAGTCATAAGTATTGAAATACAAGTTTATCTGCACAGGCATTATTTGGTAGAAAAGTAATCTAACATGCTAAATAAAAGTAATCTAAGAGAATGACAAAATTGAACACTAGTACATCACCTGGTTTGAACGTATCACGATATTTTTCATCAGCAACCCAAGAGCAGAATGACATGTCTTGCTGTTAAAGAGAACTTGTAAGTAATCAACTTGAAAAAATGAATTTAAAAAAATATATCATTACACGACGCAAAGATCTTGGTTTTACACAATCTTTAAATGAAACAAAAAAAGAGAACAGGATAAAAGTATTTACGAATATAAAAACGTCAACAACTTGTAAACATTCACACGGAAGCTGAGTTTGCTTGCCACTTGTCCCTTGATTACATGATTACGCAAGAACTAATTATCGCGTTTCACGGCGCACATATTCAAATCCCGAGTGAAAAGCTGAAACTCCGCCTTACTGACGTAAACGCACCATAGGTGGCGTTCGCCGACCTCAACTATTCAACCGGTGACAAGCCAAAAACGATGTTCTATCATCTAAAGCCCTCGATCCGTCTCTTAAGTGGCGACACGCTCCATCGTCCGCCATTTTGTGTCGTTCCGCAACTTTCTCCCTATCTCAATAGTAGAAAAATACCGAGTTTCGCTCATTGAAAAGTATCTTTTTATCAACGAATGTTTGCAGGTTTTTAAGGGTAACTTATGTAACTGACAATATACGTACAAAAATGTTGAATTTTATCTTAGTAAAATGTATTTTTTATTATTAAACCGCATATTAGTAAAAATGTGTTTCGAAGGAATTTTCGATATTTTTAGGAGTAATTTCTTTTTTTTTTCCACCATAAAGACCTTCTGAGTTACAAATTACCTGAAGTGTTTTGAATATGCGATTTATTGTTAGAAATTTGATGTAGTAGAAAAGTAGTGAGCTAAATTAACTACGTTATGAATTGTTTGTAACTTGGGCAAGAGTTTGAACTTATTCATTTTTTTTTTTTTTTTTTGAATTTTACCAACACTTGCTTTTTTCTCATGACGATTTTACATTAAAAAATACCTTTCATTTAAACCAGATTTTTGAAGATACTACTAGTTCTTAAAAAATCAACAAAATCATAATAAAGTGTTTTAACCAGTTTTAAATCAATATTTAAAAAATAATATTAATTGAATCATTTGATACCAATAGGAATTCAAATAAAAGAGTGCAGATTACATCTTTGACGAACTGTTATAAATTGCAATAATGAATTTTAATAAATCAACAGACACTAGAATAAATCATATATATTTTTTTTATTGAAACATTTTCGCGTCGAAGTAATAATTAAACGAAAACAGCATTTTTCCGGACAAAAAAAAAAATAAAATAAAATAAAATAAAATAAAAAAAAAAAAAAAAAATTCATATAATTGTATAAATTGGCTTGAGTTATATGTTACTGCAATCTCAAAGAAGCTCAATTTTTTAATAAATAATTTCACATTTTTAATATCTTGAGATTTTAGCACAAAGTAGATGAATAATTAACTTGGCAACACACTGAAACTCATGCCTATGACACAATTAAAAGCAAAACTATGTTTTCTTAAAACAATTTTGTTACAGTTATTGAGACATTTTGAAACTAACTAAACAATAGAAAATTTACACTAGAAGTAAATAAAAATAATTAGCATATTTAAATTCTGACGGCTTTGTTCTCTTAAACTCAGAACTATCAGTTTTAAAACCAGAGCAAATATTTTACTGCTGCTAGCAATTTATTAGGTGCCGTTACATAGTTAAGCTTTACAATATTTGAAGGTACTATATATGATTTTAGTGAATATCCTTATCATACCATAAAAATCAACATACTATCAGACATTTTCATGAAAAGTAAAAAATATTACGATTTCAACAATAATTTCAAAAAGTATCTGAAATTGCACAGAATTGAATTGAAAAACAGAAGATATCTGTATTTGCAACAGTATTTCACTATTAGTGGAAAAGTGTTTGAAATTTGAAATGATGTTACACACAAACTATTTTTTACGTTAAGCAATGTGCGAAAAGTACATGATACATACATGGAGTAGGTAGATGTATTAAAATTAATTTGAAATACCAAATAGATGTCAGTTCTTTATGATAAAATATTTACATAATCTATGAGGCGGCACTTCATTTCATTTACCCATAGGTAATCGATACAACTTTTGACCCGATTTTGAACTGTTTGAACATTTAAATGCACTACACAAAGGCATCGTCACATTTAAAATAGCTTTTGATGAAAATTACGAAGAGCAAAGAGAAAATATCTTGTATTCCGCACAGTGAAATCACACAGGCAGCGACACAAAATGGCGGACTGAGCCCACGTGATTGCCCACCTCCAATCGCATTCGAAAGCGGCACGCAGTGCATAGATCAAAGTGTGTCGCCACTTAAGAGACGGATACAGGGCTTTACTATCATCTTGGGCGCCGTGAACATTGCGTGCCAATGTGCTCGGCGCCCTCTCTTCCCATTTTGGATCTTCCACCGATCGACGGCAATTTAAGCTGGTTGATTGAAGCATGTGATATAGTAATTTTTCATCTGCGTGTAAATTCGGCTCACGTCATTGTTAGCTGTGATGCGACCGGTTGCTACCGGTCAATGTTGGCGAACGTAGCCAGAGCGTATACAAAAATCTTTGCAAATAGTAGCGCTACTATTGACTGCTTGATCAGCTAAAACCAGTGAGCTCTATAAAATGGAGAAAACCTACAATAGTGGAAACTTGAGCTCGCTTGGCGGGAGAACGGGGTAGAGCGGAAGACTAGATTTGTAAGATTATCGCTGTTTCGCTGGCGTTACGATTTTTGCTGATGCACTGGAGGGCGTGTTAACGAGGATGCGATCGCTGATCTCATTGGATGCAACCAGTTATGTAATAGCTGCGCTTTTTGGGAAGACTGGCAGTTTTGCTTTTCTCTTGAAAGGAAATAATTGATGCAAATGAAACTTAAATGAAGTATTGTTGTGTTGTGTACCGTATCCTGTTGTAAAACCATAAAGGGTGGACTTGACACTTATATTTTACGTGAAATATATTACAGTAGTTAGTAGTACAAGAACTTATATTAAATTAAAAAATTAAAATAATCGCGACCTCGATTGCCTTAGCTCATTTTCAGATGAATCTCGCGGGAAAAAGCGCGCATTAAATTCAAATTTTTTTTTATAAGAAATGAAAAAACAAGCAAAAAAGAAAGATAATCACAACTACTGAGTTTTGCTAGTCGTAAAAGCAGAATCATGAGAGAAAATTGAAAATCCCTTACTAAAACCAATTACAAGTGTTTTGTTTGTTAACTCAAAAGAATTGACAGTAGATAAGAATTTTAAATGATTAAGCTTTCTACTATTGTGTGCCAATAATGAAATCGTTACCAATTGCGTAAATAAAGGTTTAGAATTGTTCTTGAAACTTACTTGAGAAAGGTTATTTATAACTTCAGTTTAATATGAATCTAAAGTCCCAAACGAATGCTTTCATAAGCAGGAAAAATGTGTTCTTTCGATTGCTATAAACGGGTCAGTCCAAACACATAAAATAAAATACTTTTTTTTTTTTTTTTTTTGAGCAATCACGAATTGCGTACTATTCTCACTTTCCCAAGTTTGATGTTGCTCTGATTTTTCAGATTTCCATGACAATGGTTGTTTTTAGTACTTATTTAGGAGGGAAAATTTCGCCTTCATAGTTACAAACCATGTGCGGTTTGATTTTATTTATATTTTTTCAGGGCTGTTTTTTTTTAGCAATAACGAATTATATACTATCCTCGCTTCACCAAAAAGGATGTTACTCTCCTTTAACAGACTACCATGACGATGGTTGTTTTTAGTATTTATTTAGAGAGCGAAATTTTCGTCATCATAGTTACAAATCGTCGGCGGATTGGTTTTATTATTATAATAATTATTTTTTTCTTCAGGGCCTAGCTCAAGCAGACTTAACATTTAAAAAAATAGGTTTTTTGGGTAAAAATTGCGTTTTTTCAGGCGAAAACACCTGTATGGATGAATTTAAAGAATAAAACTATCTAAATTCAAAATTTCCCGATTACTCATTCCCATCAGTTAACACTGATAAGAAATAAAAATACATAACGTAATACGCTGTAAATAATCTTTATGATAAATATACTGGTGAATATCGGCCATAAAATCAAAATCTTAATTACTGCATCCATATCACTACTTTATTTTTCATGGATATGCCTCGTATTATCTATTCTGGAAAATCATGAGTCATAATAGGACGGGTGCAGATTTCTTTACCATTTCCATTCCATCTGTAGAAATATGAACTTCAACGAGTAGGGTACTATCGCAATTCGTGTTTGCGGAAACGTCAAGATATCAAAATTTAAATGATTTTTTTCTCTCTAAATAACAGAGGACAGCACGGAAAAGAAAACGTATCTAAACTTTCACGTGTTGCTACCCCCAAAAGTAGGATCAAGGGAAAATTTTAAATCTTTTTCAAAGCTTTTCTTGCTGAAATAAGAAGTATTTTGTTTATTTAACAGAAACTGGCAACCGATAAAATTTTTAAATCAGTAATCTTTCCCTCGTCACTAATCGCATGCATGAATAAAAGCTGAGGATTAAAATGAATGATAATGCTTATGGATGAAAAGATATCCGACAAAAGCTTTTGTCGGATGTCTTTTCATCCACAAACTCATTTCTTTTGCATTGATGAAGACTTTCTTTGTAACGCTGAAACACGTGCCTGCAATAATCTGCACTTTGTGCTTTCTGACGTTGTTACTTCTTACTTTACCTTTCAGCACAAAGACATTCATTTATCTTATGTCATGGTTTTGAAAAACTGTTAGATTTATCAATGTGGTATATTTTCGTGCTATAATAAGTCACCTTTTACTATGTTTTAAAAAAATGGTTTCAAAGGCACTTTTAGATAATGTGTTGACTCACATAAATGATATTGGCATGTTTTCTTTCTAAAAAAGAATGTGTAAGAAAATTTTAAAACAACGATTATCAGGCCCGTCATTTCAAATTTTTCCAGTTGGAGGGGACAAACGATTGATTGCGTATGAAATGTTCAATTTTGCACTCCAAAGATGTAACAGGAATTTTATTAAAGTGCACATTTGAAAAGAAAGAAAAAAAAATTGTACACCCCTGTTTTGGAGCTACAAGACTCGCGGTGATCAATGCATAAAGATGTGAGCAATTTAATACAAGATAGATGTATACACATACATACATGGGCGTATCTATAGAGCAGGCAAGGGAGAGCAGCTGCACCCTTAAAAATAGAAAATATTTAAAATTAAGCCAAAAAATTAAAGGCTGAAACTTAAAAAAAAATTGGAATTAACTTATCAATCATTTCGGCTCTAGTAACAGTGTCATTGATTTTGAAAATGTATATTTTTTCTTTGGAACAGTAAACTACTCCAATAAACATTGCAAAACATTATTGGTGAGAGTATAAATAATTATAAAATCAGGAATACAAAATAAATATAAAACCATGAATTCTAGCAAGCTGTAAATAACTATTGAAAAAAATAGTTAATTTAATCCACTAGTGTCAACAATACATATATTCAGGGGTCAAAAAATACTAGTTGCCAGATCGTTTTAAATTTTAGAATTGGTCTAATATAAACAGTAAAGTTATTTAAAATGTAATGTAATTAAATAACCTTGACAATGAGCGCATAAACATCCTATTTTTGGGTCATTCTCACCGAAATGCCCTCGTTATGTTTACGAATGTTTTATGATTTACACATATTTTTAGAAGTTTAAATGCTTTTCAGGCTACAGTTTAACAAGATAATAAAAGTAAAAATAATTTCACACAAATATTTTTTGCTTACTATAATAAGCATGCGTCTCCAGCGAGCTGCTTCAATCCATCACAATAGTAAATTAGCCCTCAGAATAGCATTAAAATAATAAAATGTTGAGGTGGTGAATTCAAGCGGTAACAGAAGAACGGTTTTTGGGGAAAAAAATCGATGTATTTCTGTCTGTGAACTTATCAAACTACATATTTTTTTCAAAAACTGATGCGTAGACATTTATATACATCATACTAAGTTGCTTAAAAAGCCAAAGCCAAGAATTTTTCCTTTGTTGCTTTTTTTTAATCAAATTTAAAAAACGGCAACAGGAGGACATTTTTGCGACATGATTTTCACTCTATCATGTTCTCCCCAAAAGTTCAGCTAAATTATAAAATGGGAAATTCTATAAAAATTAGAGAACATACGAGAGTGTTCAATCATTCAATTTCTCAAAGCTAGTTTTAAAAAATAATTATTTTAAGAATATAAACTATGCGTTTGTTAAGGGAAACGGAAGAACAGTAACGGAAGAACAAGGAGTCCAAAGCAATTAAACTTGGTCAATTTCAACTTAAAAACATTTATTCAGCTGATACAGCAGTCTGAAACAATGATATCTAATGTCTAAGCCTGAGCCATCTGTCACAATTCTGAATTCTTTAAATACTCAATAATTTTATCAGAATCCATAGAACATTTATATTCTCTCTCAGGAAACACAAAGATCATTCCCATACTATTATGCATTCTCAAACAAGCTATTTGTATTACTTTATCTTCTATATGAAGTACCTGTCCAAAATATTGCTCTTTGTTAAATTCTTTCCTTTTAATCCAGCTAACAAAACTTGTCCAAACGTTAATGAATCATTTGGCATATTCTTTTATGATTTGGTGTTTTTGATTCAGCTGTATCTTCATCAGAGCCCGATCATTCTAATATTGGACATGGGGAACATTTCTGTTTCAGCCCCCCCCCCCCCTCCCTTCCCCCGCGGAGGGGCCCAAAATATTTGAAGACACTGGCACACAAAATTAATTCTGTGCCCCCCCCCAATATATTCCCCCTTATGCTATTAAAGAAGCAATAAAATATTTCGATACTTGCGTATTAACACAGTTGTGCTAAATTTGGAGGTACCTCATATCACAATATATTATAAAGGTACATTTAAAAAGTAGAAGAGACAATACGTTTTAATTATATAAGATGTGGTTAAAATTTGCCCTTAACCGTAAACCGTAAACATAAAAATTATCTATGATATAACTTTTAATAGTAAATACAGAATAAACTGGGAGTGGGTTTTAGGATTTGCAAAAGATATCAAATTTTTAAGGGGATATTTTATTAACAAATAAGAGTTTTTTTTTTCCTTGTCTTGGCATTTGCAAAAATATCAATGATATCATTGTGCTCTAGATTCTGAGTGAAATTATCATTTATTTTTAATTATTTTGATAAATTAGGAGGATTTTGGGCCCCCTGAAAACAAAGAGGGGGGGGGTCTGTGCCCCACGTGCCCCTGCGGTAATCAGGATCTGATCTTCATTTTTAACATTATTTAAACTATCCTCAATCTGTTGACTTTGAAGTGAAATCTCCTTCGATTTCTTGAAGTACTTACTATATTCAATAACATAACTTGTTACAGGGTTCAAATAGTGCGTATTTTGTGATGAGAATGGATATTTCTCCATCTTTTTGAAAGTTGATCTTTGAATTTACTGATCCCTTCATAGTACGTTTAACAGTTAAATCAATGCTGTCAACAGTCCTTTCTTGTGACTTGTGGCAACAAATCTGAAAGCAATTTCAATATTGTATCGTTAAAATATAAATTTCAAGTTTGCAAGCAAATGTTTCTGCTGGAATTGGCTCGTCATATTACAAACATGTCATACCAAAATGATTTTCACATGCTTAGGAATTTTTAACTGTAGTTTTCATGATTTTCATTTCATGCAATAGAAGAAATAAAATCACGAAACATTAAAAAATTTTAATAAAAGTTTATTCTTTAAATAAAAGCACTTATAATTTTTGCACAAATATCATTTATATAGGTTTTACTTTAAAAAATAGTTTGTTTTCTACTAATATTCTTAAACATTACCCTGCATCAGCTTATAGATAAATGCCCTTCCGTTGCCGTATTTTTTTGTCCTTCCGTTACCATTAAAAACCATATAAATTAAATATCTATTAAAATTTTAACTATGCCTCCTTGACAAGGGTCAAAATTCTGCTTTGCATAAAAAAACATTAACTTCTATATCCCATAGGCTCTTCGTGAACTAATTGAGATGTAGTATTTCGGTAAAGGAAGGACATCAAATTGTCACTTAAGTTATGGACCTATATCATGGTTGAAATAAAGAAATTTGAATAAACTTACCAAAAAGTTTAACTAGACTTCAAAGAATAAAAGTTACCCTAAATATTATATACTGATAATAAGTTTATTTAAATTACAGTATGTAACAAAGCAGAGATTTTTTGCTGCGTAAAAACCTAAACAGAAAACTTGATTTTGCACTTGATTTTCTGAAAGTCATCAAACTATTTGGGGAAAACAGGTTAAGATTCAAGAATTTCAATTATTTCTGAAGAGAATGGTATATGGCAAGTGGCAGATTATTAATTTTTAAAACTCAAGTGTCATGTTTCCTTTTTCTTGGAATTCACCTTTAGTATAGTTAACAGCTGAAAAAAGTAGAGATCAGGGTTCACCAAATCAGGTAACGTTTTTTTAACATTTGTCATTCCCCCACGCTGTTTTCATAAGAAAAGTATAATAAAACAATGCATGAAAAGTGAATAATCATCGTTACTTCCTTGTTTAAGATTATTTGTGTGCTTAAAGTCAGAAATTTATTACGCCTGGGTCCTGGCTATTGAAATCAAATTGCAGCAAGTCCCTCTGTCATCCCTTCACTAATGTATACAATGGGGGAATGATTCTGAAATATTAATTCTGAAACATCACTCTGAATTTCAAATACATTTCTTTTATCACGTATTTTCTAATTCTAAGCGAATTCTTTTTATGTTTTGTTTCGTTTTCATAATTATTTTACGATTGCCACAACTTGCTGATTTGCAGTAACTATTTTTGTGTGGAAAAATGAGCCCCTGAATCTAAATATGACCACTGTCCCCCTCCCCTCACTTAAAACTTTTTCGAAGTCGCATCCCCCATAATTAGTTTCCAGTATTTATACAGTTAAATATTCATTATTTTATTTGGAGGGGAAGAGAACATTCATCTGAGGTGCAGGAGAGGTAAAACGTTCAAAAGCATGAACATTTGTGGCAAGGACCCCTCTTTATCCCTCCCCCCATGGGGGAGTATCCCCCTTCCCCCATTCCGTACTCACTCATGGGGGGTAATACAGCAAAATTTGATAAACTATGAGGGCGATGCATTACCCCAGAAATATAAAAATACATTAATTATAATACAGGAAGGTTCCTTACTGAGGATCTCGCTACTGATATTTATTTTTTATTTCTTAGTTCATACAGCTACAAAAGTGCATTTTTTATTTCATTTTGTATTTTTCATTTTACGTTTGCGTACACATTTTCATTAACTTATTCCTTCAACTTTATATAATAAAATAAAGGATTGGGATATAGGCTCAAAAATGTGCCTTTAATTTTAACCATTTTCGTACTTTTCCCACGGAAATGGGCGGAAAACAATTCGTCAACGCAAGGAGGAAGAGGACAGTTTTATTACGGTTTTAGGGGAAAAGAGGACCTTTTAAGTGTTGTCTTCTTTGTACTACTAGCTTCAAGCGGGGGAGGGGGGTTTCATTCGAAGAACACACACCCTCAGCAAAGTGATGCTTTCGATAAAAAGCAGAAGAAAAACAAGCATTGGTCATTGCAGAAAAACACTTTCTCACGATTGATTCAAAGCGTCCACTTTCAAGTATCACAAAATCATGATTAAATTGGAAAAATTAAATTTCAAGTTGTTAAGAGTAAATCTTGTATTATTTCTTTCAAGTAACTCGAAATTGTACGTCAATATCAAATCAAGTATTATATATTTTTAATATTAAGTTCGTATAAATATGAAGTATGTCTTATAATTGTGTGTCACTGTTTGGGACTGAGATCGAACGATTTAGAAGATTTTGGATTGGGGAATCGTTTGAGCTATAATAGCCATAATTCCATTCATACATCTATATTTTGTTAGTGCAAGGCTTTCAAAACTCTTTTGTTATTGATTGCACCTCTTTTGTTATTGACCCTGGATTGCATCTAACCTGGACACTTATGGAATGGAACAAAAATATTCTGATTGGGGGGGGGGGTGCACCATAAAGGGGGATTGGATAAAACATTGTCGCCGCAAAAGCAACAGCAGGATATCTTACTATATGGATTCGCCCTCAAAATGTGTTCAGAATATCGGTGGTGTTCACATTACGGAGTGTTTCAAAGAGAAAGTCAATATTAATTTCTTCCAATGTGGTCGCAAAATCTTTTCTTTTTTTTTTTTTTTTTTTTTGAAATTTTATACCTATAAACTGTTTAACCTTATATAATTTCACCATAATTGTATAAAAATACACGGTATTACTTAGAAACATTTTCATAATGATTAAACCAAGAGGATATTAATACATAATTTGTACTTTTTTCTATCAACGAAGAATGAATGAATAAACGTTTTAAAATAATTAATAATAAAGTTGGGAATTTAGACATATTTTTTTTTCCAACTATTTCTTTACATTGTAAAAGAAATAGTTCTCAAAAAGATGAAAATATAATGCGATACGTCACAAATCTGTAAAAAAAAACTGGGAATTGTGTAAAAGGAAAATTGATAAATTCTTTTCTTCAATAAATTCTTTTCTAACGATCAAAAAAAAAAAAAAAAAAAAAAAAAAACTGTGATTCAAAAATTAGTATGTACCTCATAATTATAGCTAAAAGCCAAATTAAGAGGTTTTTTTTTTTTTTAAATGTTTTTGAAAAAAAATTTTTTTTTAAATAAATAATATGAAAACAACACAATACTTACAAAATATCTGCTGAATATTTGAGAAAGAAAACCTAAAAATTCCCTGCAGAAAAGAGATAAACATACAAAAACAATATTGTGAATGTGAAAACCCTTGTTTTCGTTTTACTTTAATTTTCGCTAGCTCATCATTATCGCGAAAATTTAAGCCACGCGAAATATTTAAACTTTCTGTTCTATTCACATACAATTCACTAAATTTTTTATCTCGCAAAGTCACCGATACGTTCATTTTCGCAAAAATTACGACTCGTGTAACTGTTTTTACAGAAGGTAAATGGTTAATAAATTGAAATAAATCTGCATTTGTTTAAAAAGTACTGTGTTACTGTGTTAAATAATCCTACATTCTCGATGAAAATTACTAAAATTTTTAATTATACAATTAAAATTTGAATTAACAAATTATCTGTTAATTCTTACTCTTATTAAGCGAAACAAACAAAAAACGAAGGAAAAGAAAAACATATCTCCGAGCGCTCCGAGCGATGGAAGTTCCCTCCCTCTCCTTCTACGTCATCTCACGTCACCCCCGAGTCTTGGCAATAATGGTTGCCGAAAAGGAGCCAAATTTTTATTCTTTTACTAAATAAAAGTAAAGAATTGTTTTGTTTAATGATGTATATATTCAGCAGACCGACAACGTGATATGGTTAAAAACCGGTCATTTGATAACAAAAAGCGAATGGGTTATTTTTAAATATTTTTTAAAGCTTGCGAGCTTCCTCGTAGACTCCAATGCTAAGACCATCTCCTAAGCCTAACGAGGGGAACATTGGCGAGATTCAAAAGTTACACTCTACCCCCAATCCGATTCGACCCCATCCGCTCTCCAGGGTTACTATACAGCTCAATGGCTAAAACCAACCTGTAGTGTTCAAAAGACCCGCAATCGCATGTTCAGTTTCGCTCGCCAATATTTTGTGAAATATCTTTGAATATTTTTACCTTTTTTGTGAAATTGCTTTTAATATCGTGCGTATCTATTGCCTACATTTGCAATTTTAAGAGTTCAATTTAGAAATTAATTAAGAGAATAGAACACAGAATTTCTTCAATCCTAACCTAGAGTCCCTCTAACCTAACCTAACCAAATATAGTCTAGAATGAGTTTTTTAGTTTACAAATTAGTCTCTCGTCCCCAGTGGTGGCTCGTGCCTTGAAAAAGTGAGAGGGCCAGATCATGGATCACCCCCCCCCCCCCACGATTTTCGATTTTTTTTTTTAATTTTTAAACTTTCCAAAAATATTTTTTCGTATTAAATTAATAAAATTAAATTCATTTTAAACACAGACAAGCTACAAAATTCTTAAACTACTATAAATCAGGGTCGCGCCGTCCAAGGTCGTGTGCTGCACGACGGCGCCAGAATCAAAATGGCACCGAGCTCTACCAATCAAAAATGCTCCACATGAGGGGGCGGGGGGGGGGAGGAAAACCCCCTACCAAAAAAAAATTGAACTTTTCACTTTGAAGCAAGCAATCCTCCTTGCTGCTTAAATCTATAAGGAAAGATTATTGCCTTATTGTGTCTAAATATGCTATTCAAAATCGCAATCTATTACACTGAAAAGACATGATGCTCATTAATGCATTCATATGTGGAGATATGAATGTTATTTCGGTATCTTTATATATTAATAGGCAAGCCGTTTCCTTTCGGTACCGATTCCTCCTCTGTCTGTGAACCGATTTCCTTCATTCTTTTTTTTGTTCGGTAACTATTGCCGTTTTGAGATTAAGATACAAAAAGGAAAATTGAAATAAAATACTACTGTTTAGTATTGTGTGTAAATATAAAAATTGTATGCTTCCAGATATGCCGCAGTACACATTAAGAGTAGAAATAAAAATGTTGGAAATAGTTAAATTCATACAAGTTTTCTCAAATATTCATTTATGAATATGGTCGAATTTCGACCACAGGGCGAACACTAGTGTCTATAATTTGCATGCGAAGCAGCGCAAGAAATTTGCTATTCCCCATTTTGGGTTCTTGCGGTGAATATGTTACAATTATAATATATTATTATAATTATTGCGCATATAAAGCACGTGTTTAAGTTATTGTACGTGTTAAAGACATATTGCACGAATTATTATAATTCGTGCAATATGTCTTTTCGTGATTTTTAACTGTTGTTCGTGGTAATTTCACTGCATCATGTTATCATACATTAACGAATACGAAAAGCATATTTGCATATTATTTACTTGTGCGTAATTTGCATATATTGTAAGCAGTGATTTAGATTAACTTTAGTTCCGAAAAGTAACGACTAAAAGTACTCAAATCCTCCACCCCCTTTTTCTTCAACTATTTGCGTACGTATTAAATTAAAGAAAGAGCTTTGGACAATGTGTGTTTGTTTTATATATTAAATTCAATGCCTTTTAACGAGTTCGTGTTTTAGAGTTTTATCGGCAAGTTTCAGTTTTAGATTTTCGAGTGGAATATCCTCTAAAATATTGTCCTTCAGCTTAGAAATATTATCAGTACCCCCGCAACCAGAGAGGGGTAGGGGTTCACAGGGCACCCCTCTGGTTGCACCGCCTAGTGCCCCTTCCCGCCAGAATGCTTAGTTGAATGTTTTCAAAAAATATTTACAATTGAAGAGGGGAAAAAACGGGTCAAAAACTAATCTAAAAGTCTCCAACTTATCAGTTGCCATTAGAGAATTAACAGCAAAAAAGTATTTATATTTGATGGCAAAACCTATAAGAAGAAAGTCTCCTTTAAGTATCTCATGCTTTAGTTTTTTAAATTTAGAAGACAGATTTTAGCACATGTCAATATAGCGTGATAAAATATCAGATCATACATTTAATTCTTTCTACCTCATCAGTTGCGTCAAATCAGCATAACTTTAAAAAAAAAAAATTGGCTTTTTTTTTCATTTCTCTAGTTTTGGTGGTTCCTTATTCTAAAATTTGTTTGCTATGAGCATCACTTGCTATGATACCTTTACCCTTTTGATGCTATTTCTTCAGTACTCAAACTTTTCTCTCTTCAATTTTTAAATATCCTCTAAAACTCTAAGAACCAAAGAAAACACTCACTGCTTACACTAGAGCAAGCGGGCACTTTATTATCAGTTTTATCTACAATTTACGGATTATTAGGATCTACTTTATCTGAAATGGTTTTTGGAATCAAAAGGTTAGTTACAAATAAGTTTCGCATGGAATCATCAGAAATGTCATTATTTTCGCCTTAAGTGGTTTTATTCAAATTTTCGTGCCTGTAAAGAAAAAACCAGCAACTTGAAAACTACTAAATCATAAAATGAATTTAAAAAAAAAAAAAAAACATCCATTTCGAATACAAATTCAGGATGGAGCACAGTCAGGCAATCTCACCCTGTCCCAACAACAACAGTCCCACTGTACCCCACTCTGCCTTTTCCCGTCTAATTCAACATTTTAAGGAGTTCGTTTAAAGCCTACCTTAAATGTTTTAAATGATAGTTAGCTGCATAGATAGAACAATATGAAAGTGATCAACTGGCTAATTTTTATTCATAAAAGATGTTATAAATCGATGCATGCGAGAGTTAAAGAAAAAACATTCTTTGCCTGAAATCAGAAAAAACGAGCTGATGTGTGCATCACATGACTTCCTTTTACTCCAATTTAATGTCATTTCCCCATTATTGGCAATTTTAATGTGATTCAATAGTTTACTCTCTAAATATCACCAACAGTAGCCAAATTGAAACCAGATTTTAAAAAATAAAGTTAAAATTTAAAAAAATCGCCAAATTTGTCGCCAAGTTGACGACAAAGCTTGGCGACCAAAAAGACTGGCGATATATCGCCAAGTGTCCACCAAATTATAACACCACTTGATTTATACATCGAAATTAACAATGATTTCCCCCAAAAAAGGGGCAAAAAAACCCCTTTGGAGCATCCGAATACAGCCAAAAAGAGAGGTGCACAACTAGACCCCACTAGGAGTCTAAGTACCAAATTTCAACTTTCTAGGACATTCCGTTCTTGAGTTATGCAACATACATACATACCCACATACATATGTATTACCTACAGACGTCACGAGAAAACTCGTCGTAATTAACTCGGGGATCGTCAAAATGGATATTTCGGGTGCCTGTACGTTCCTAGGCACATGTCCACGTGTGGTTGGGTTAAAAAATAAACTCAACATTCATTCGGGGGTGAGAAAAATGGAAATTAAAGCCGATTTTTGAGTGAAAATTTTTTCGCGAATACAATACTTCCTTTTTTGTAAAATCAAGTAAAAACGATCATTTGATTGCAAACTCAAGCAGCAATTCCATATCTCAATATCCACAAGACCAATTGCTGCAAATTCATAGGCATCTAGCATCATTTACCTGTTACAATTAAAAAGTCTTAAAAATAGCCTTGTCTCACTGTGCCCCACCCTCCCATATAATATGAGTATCAATTTTTTTTTTTTAAATTGTCGAAAACTCATATACTTAAATATTCGGCGGTATTTTTTTCATTACTGGAATAGATTGCTACTACATTGCTAAAATATTACCGGATAGGTTGCGCTAAAAGCAGAGTAACTGTTTCACCATTTCACTTCGCCCCACGTTCCCCTACTTAAAATTCAATGTTTTAAATTTAACAGAAAGCAAAAAGGTTTATTTCTAACAATGTAAAGCATATGAAATGACAAACATTCTTGGAGGTTTTAACACCATCCAACAACGGATATGTGTAGCAAAATATTCGCAACTCCAACAAACTATAGGGGCACTGCAGCCACCGTCTAATGGCGGATGAAAAAGGTAAAACAAACGCACGCCGTAGCGTAGAAATGCTAATAAGCCTAGTAATTTTTGTTTGCAGGCATGACTTTTTTGTTTTATTCTTTTTAAATCAATTTTCAAAGTCTTGTGGATATTCTTGCCCATGTAAAAAGTAATGAGAATTCAAGAAGCATTACTAAACATTAGAAATTAATACAAATTTCGTAGTTCGTAGTTATAAGCAGCCATTTCCAAGATGTTGAATTCGAAATCGATCAATTCTTGATGAAACTGCATTTTTATTGTAGCCAATGAACACTATAAATATTTCATGTAAATAAAACTTTGTTTATCAGTGTTATCAAAAGAGGCAGATGAAAGTTCTTTGTTTTGTTTGGCTAGCGCTAATTGTTTTACATTTGTAGCCGAGTTATTTCTCAAATTACCGAATCGGTTAATTTAAATTTTTTCAGTTTCGTATGTTTCTAACTTCTGAAATATGATTTATTTCCGTCATGCATCATAAATAAAATTCTCACGGATACATGACGGTAGTTTTCTTTTTAATTGATCTTCCATTATTAATTTAAACTTGTTGAATTCTATAATCTTTCTACCATTTTAATCCACACAGGATAAAAAATTAAAAGTGGTTTACAACTGACATGCAAAAGTGTTCTTTGCATGCACAATATTGTAACGGATTCGGTGAGACCTCCAACTTTCTTGAAAGGACGACACAGTTCTTGATAAAAACACAGGAGCTTTATTTACACTATGTACAGGAGAAATCGTTAACAACTGCTAAATTAATCATCAGCAATCAAGCAAATATCACTCAACACCGTAAACTCAACGGTTACACACGTATTTACTTCCAAATACGAAAACAACACAGCGAAATGCCTCGCTATAAACAGAGCTAATACACACTCACAGTTCGATTTCTCAATCGAAACTCAACTTTTTATCACGCGGGACGCTTTTATAAACATCGAAAAGTTTCCACAACATACGAAATCCTTCTCGAAATTCGTAGAACGTTATCTGATTTCATCAATGAACAAAAAAAGAAATAGGGGTTCGTATACTTTAGCCGAATGTATAGGGGCTGTATACTTACGGGAAACTATTTACAGGTTACGTTACTACAATAATTACTATTTACAGAATTCGTAACATTGCCCCCTTCCCAAGGACTGCACGTCCCGGGCAGTACAATCCCCAGAAAGGGTGCCAAACTTCTATCACAAGTTCACAAATACACACATTAAATAATAACCAATAATGCATAGGCAACACAATAATAACAAGAAATATTACGAAACATTAAAAAGCAAAGAAAAAAATTATCTACAACTTTTATGTTATCAACCATGGTTGTTTACGTAATACTCATGAACTATGGCCATAGTATGGGGCTAACCGATCATAATGTACAACCCTAGGTTTTGCATTAGGTGATTTTTGGATCCTCACTACGACGTCATTCAGTCGGTTAAGGACTTTATAGGGTCCATCCCAATGCGACTGCAATTTGGGTGAAAGACCTTTCCGTCGGATGGGATTCCATAACCAAACCTTGTCGCCTTCGTTGAATTCATGTCCAGTAGACCTTGTGTCGTATCGGGTCTTTATCTTCTCCGCCGCGATGTTGATTCGCTCTCGTGCGAAGTTATGAACGTCTTCCAACCGGGCCTGGAGATCCTGGATGTACTCCTCAGGCGATGAAGGCGCATCCGGAGGACGACCGAAGACGAGATCACAAGGTAGCCGAAGCTCTCGTCCGAAGAGTATCTGAGATGGGGCAAATCCGGTAGTCTCGTGGACAGCACTGCGGTAGGTCAGCAGGAACAAAGGTAGCTTCTTGTCCCAATCCTGTTGATTTCTGGATACCATAAGCGAGAGATTATTCAGGATTGTGCGGTTAAATCTCTCCACTATGCCGTCCGATTGTGGGTGTAGTGGTGTTGTCCTAGTTTTCTGAATTTCGAAAATTTGACATATGCCCTTAAACACAGCAGAGATGAAATTCCTCCCTTGATCGGAATGAATCTGCAAAGGTGTTCCATATCTTGAGATCCAATGTTGGACTAGAGTCTCTGCTACGGTGGTAGCTTCTTGATCTGGAATGGGGTACGCTTCGGGCCATTTGGTGAAATAATCGATGGAAACTAGAATGTATTTGTTCCCATCAGCAGTTCTTGGTAGAGGACCCAGGATGTCGATCCAAATTCGTTCGAAAGGAGCTCCAACGTTGTACAGATGTAGCTTCCCTCTGCTTCTTTTCTTCGGTCCTTTACGAGCAGCACAGGCGTCACAAGAATGGCACCACTTCTCCACGTCATCCTTCGCCTTGCTCCAGAAGAAGCGCTCCCGAACTTTATTGAGGGTTTTCAAGACACCAAAATGTCCTCCAGTCGCACTACTATGTATTTCTTTCAGAACATCTGAAATCCTAGATCGGGGAAGTAGTAACTGCCACCTAGATGTTTTGCCGTCGTCAGATTCCCATTTTCGGTGTAGCACGCCGTTCCGTAAATGGAGCGAGTTCCATAAAGCGCAGTATCATTTTGTTGCAGGACTGAAGATGGAAACGTCCTGCCAGCTAGGTCGCCGACTGTCACTCTCCATGAACTCCAGAATTGGTTTTATGTCGGGGTCTTCAAGTTGATCTTTTCGAACTTGGTCGTCACTCCATGGATCAGGTTCTGATGATGTTGGAGTCACTGTCACCTGATAGGCCGTAGGGCTAGTCGTTCCATACTGTTTCTCGATTCGGGAACAATAATTGCAGTTCTCAGGACAGGGTCTCCTTGATAAAGCGTCTGCATTACCGTGAGATAACCTTTTTCGATGCTTGATTTCCATGTCATATTCCTGGAGCCGCTGTATCCATCTGGCTATCTGGCCTTCTGGATTCTTGAAGTTCAAAAGCCAAGTTAACGAGGCATGATCTGTCCGAAGCAGAAATTTTCAGCCGTAGAGGTAATGATGGATGTGTTCTACAGCTTTCACTATGGCCAGTAACTCCTTTCTGGTGACGCAGTAATTTCGCTCCGACTTTGATAAGCATTTGCTCCAGTAAGCGATGACATGTTCATTGCCGTCAATTTCTTGGGATAAAACAGCTCCGATGCCCTCGTTGCTCGCATTAGTGTCCAGGATGAACGATTTTTCAGGCTGAGGATAGGCGAGGATAGGCGTTGATGTTAAAGCCTCCTTCAGTCGTAGAAATGCATCTTCGCATTCTTTGGACCATTCAAACTTTTGCTTGCTCTCCGTCAGCTTATGCAAAGGTCGTGCAATGTTGGAAAACCCTTTACATCCTGCAGTACGTGCAGAGCCCCAGGAAACTTCGCAGCTGATGGATGTTTTCGGGACGACTCCAACTCTTGACCGCAGATACCTTTTCTGGATCGGTTTGTACACCTTCAGAAGAGATGATGTGACCAAGGTAGTTCACTTCCCGGCGGAACAAATTACGTTTGGACGGGCTTAACTTCAGATTGGCTTCCTTAAGCTTCTGCAGCACCTTCCTAAGATTTGCCAGATGTTCTTCGAAGCTGCGTCCCACGATGATGATATCGTCTAAGTAGACCAGATAGGATTCGTTGGAAAGTCCTCTTAACACTGTCTCTATAAGACGCTCGAACGTAGCTGGTGCATTGCAGAGGCCGAAGGGCATCACTTTAAACTGCCATAAGCCTACGCTGTCTTCTCTCGGTCATCAGGGTGTATCTCAACCTGCCAGTAGCCGCTCTTCAAGTCCAGGGTCGAAAACCACTTGTGTCCCGAAAGAGTGTCCAAGGTGTCGTCTATCCGTGGAAGAGGGTAACTGTCTTTCTTGGTGATTTCATTCAGCCGTCGGTAATCGACACAAACTCTGGTGGAGCCATCTTTCTTTCGGACCAAGACGATGGGAGAGGCCCAAGGACTGGATGAGGGTTCGATTACATCATTCTCCGTCATCTCTTTCAGGAGGGTCTTAACCTCTTCCTTCTTGGCGAACGGTAGTCGTCTTGGATGCTGTTTAATAGGGGGTGTTCTCCAGTGTAAATCCTATGCTGCGTTAAATTCGTACGGCCAACATCCTCCGGTGTAGATGAAAACAGATGCTTGAAGTCGTCCACCAATTGTTCCGCAGCAGTTCTTTGATCTTTCGATAATGGAGCACTCCCAATTAACTTCGATGTCAAGGACTCAGAAGACACAGTCTCGGGGGAATTGATTCTTCTAATGATGCAGTTTACTGGAGTACAAGTTGCTAACACTTCACCTTTCCGGATATTCCTTGGCCTTTCACTCACGTTGGCGACTCTCACAGGAATTACATCCTTAGAAAGGTCCACAAGCGTAGATGCTACCAGCACTCCTTTTAGGCTATTGTTTAGGTTAGGGTATTCAATGAGTCCAAATCGAAAACTATTGCTTTCTTCCATGGCGCCAGGTATTAATGATTCTGACCTTGAGGGAATCGATAAATCTGTTTGGGCTATTATTTGATGAGCGGGTTTTACATCATTTTCAACGTTGAAGATGGCTATGTCTTCTCTCATCGAGTGCAGTTCATTAATCTTGAAGTCAAGGGTGAAGTCGTATTTCTTTAAAAAGTCCAATCCGAGAATGAAGGGGTCCGTGATATCAGCCACGAATACCGTATGATGGTAGGTGGCATTCCCAAACACTATTTCCAAGTCCACTTTACCCTCAATCTCAATTTTGTCACCTGTCACAGTCTGGAGACTTACGCGTGGCGATGTCCACAACAGTTTCAATCCAAATTCACGAGCCACATCTGTCCTAACGATTGTCACATTGGCTCCAGTGTCGACAATCAGTTTGCAAGGATTCCCATTTACATGTGCGTAAATGAAAAGTCCATCACTGCCACTACTAGTAGAGGAAATCTACAGAGCTCTGGTGGAGGTGATTTCTTTCCCTCGCGTAGCTTGGCGAGCAGGACAACTCCTTCGCAGGTGCCCTTTACTACCGCATTTCCAGCACTTCTGCTCTTGTTTCTTTTGGGCTGTTATGCTGTTCAGATGTCTTGCCAAGTCACCGAGTTGTCTCTCAAGTTCAGCGAGATGGGACGACCTGGAATCAGACTCATCAGCTTCCAGAGTTCGGATGGGATGGCGATCCACACGGGTTGACTGCTGGGCGGCCTCCAACTTCATCGCATACACAACAGCAGAATTCAGGTCTTTGACATCCGCCATCCGTAGAGCTTTCTGGATTTCCGGATCTCGAACCCCGTCGATGTAGTAGTTGAGTGCCAGGTTGTCTCGAACATCCGCAGGACAGTCGCAAAAAGCAAGATGAGACAGTCTCTCAACGTCCGCCGCTAGCTCTTGCAGGGTTTCCCCGGTTTTCTGGAAACGGGACTTCAACTGGAGTCGCCTGAAATCTTTCTGGCACTTCTCACCGAAGCGAAGCTCCAACGCAGATGTGAGGGCGGCGAAATCCAGGCGCTGGCTGTCCGGAAGGGTCTGAAGAATGTCCGCTGCGTCACCTCTCAGGGATGCTGCAAGACGACAGGCCTTGGTAGCAGAGTCCCATCCGTTCGCTTCCGCCACTATCATGAACTGAGTTTTGTAAACCTGCCACGAAGTTTTCCCATCGAATGTGGCAAGTTTAATGGACGGTCGAGCAACCGATGTGGGAGCGCCAAACTGTACAGAGTTGCTTTCCGCCGGTCGCCAATCTCCTTTCCATGTCCTTAATTATTTCTTCCTTAAATGAAGTAAATTTCTTGTCTTCTTCTTCCAACTTATTTTCCACATTGGCGATGCGCTCTTCCACAGTATCAAATTTTTCTTCCAGAGCATCGACTTTATCTGCCATGGCGGTTAGTTGATTCTCCATCATATTTTTCATCGACGTTAAGTCACTTTTCGTTTCATCTTGACTTGTAGTAATTTTAGTAGTTAAATCACTATTTAACTGTTCTTGGTTAGTCGCTAATTCATTTTTTAATTGTTCTTGATTTGCAGTAAAACTTGCAGTCAAATCACTTTTTAATTGGTCAGCCGCCATATCATTTTTCAATTGTTCTTGATTAGCCGCCATATCACTCTTCACAGAGGTGATTGCGTCAAGAAGTTGTTTTAATTGTTCATCCATTGCGCGAGTAATCACCATAAAAATATAGTCCAAATTTAAAAAATCTTTATGAAAAAAATGTCCAAAGTCACACTTACTCCAAGAAAGTCCTAAAGTAGCCCCACGTTGGGCGCCAATTGTAACGGATTCGGTGAGACCTCCAACTTTCTTGAAAGGACGACACAGTTCTTGATAAAAACACAGGAGCTTTATTTACACTATGTACAGGAGAAATCGTTAACAACTGCTAAATTAATCATCAGCAATCAAGCAAATATCACTCAACACCGTAAACTCAACGGTTACACACGTATTTACTTCCAAATACGAAAACAACACAGCGAAATGCCTCGCTATAAACAGCCCTAATACACTCTCAGTTTGAATTCTCAATCGAAACTCAACTTTTTATCACGCGGGACGCTTTTATAAACATCGAAAAGTTTCCACAACATTCGAAATCCTTCTCGAAATTCGTAGACCGTTATCTGATTTCATCAATGAACAAAAAAAGAAATAGGGATCGTATACTTTAGCCGAATGTATAGGGGCTGTATATTCATTACGGGGAACTATTTATAGGTTACGTTACAACAATAATTACTATTTACAGAATTCGTAACAATATTAAAATTATAACCCTAAACTAAAATCGCACTATTTTGGCGATGAAAACTCTCAGCGTTAAACATTTTTCATTCCGTTCTACGATAGTATATTTAAAAAAATATTTTGCATACTATACTTCTTTTGAGCGTAAGATTTAAAAAAAAAAAAAAAATATTCTTACAAATTCACACAAAATAATAATAAAAAAAAAACCTGGCATAAAGTTATCCTCTTCCAAAAAAAAAAAAAAATGCTTCGAATAGACTTGTTAATCCCGAATTTTCTTGTGTCTAGGATTTCACGCCGTTTACGACAGTCAACTCACTTTTTAGAGGGAAATAATGAAAACTAACATTATTTTGAGGAGCTCGAGAATACCATTAAGGAACAAACACTTTCTGTTGCTGAAAGCAATTCAAGACACATCGAATGCGTTAATAAATACTCATAACAAACTGCCTATGTTTACGTCAACAGACACACGTGAAACGCAATGTGGCAATGTTTTAGTTTTTTCAGCAGTTTTGTAAATCACCGCAATGTAGCGTATTCGAGCGCTGGAGTTGCGAATAGTTTCGAAACAGAGTTTCTTTGCCATTTGCAACAATACAGGTATTGTTGTCCTAACAGCGCACTGCCATGTGTCGTAAAGTCATTTTGAGGGGGAAAAAATCGAAGCTTGTTTGCAGCCTTTTGATTTCAGTGAGGATTTTATGATTTATTTTTTCTTATTTGAAAACTATTTCCATTAAGGTAAGCCAAGATAGCACTTTTTCATAGCTTCTTAATGATCAACAGTAAAAGCAAAGTATAATACAGTAGTATAAGTATATGTGCATTTTACCGTATGAAATTTTCCGCTCGTGCCTAAATTTATATGTACTCTTATTTGGTAATCTTTACTAATATTATAAAGAGAGAGGGCGGATTTTTGTGTGTGATCTACGGAACCACTGCACCTATTTGAAAAATTCTTTCACTATATGAAAGGTGCTTCCTTACTGAGTAACATAGGCTATAATTCGAAAAAATTCGACAAATAGTTCTTTTTTTATTCAAATTTAGGCCCAAATTTCACGTAAATTGCCTTTTATTGGCTATTAAAGGGGTGAAAAATTACTTGCACATATTAATATTATATATCGTTAAAAAGGGTAGAATTTTCTGCGTTCTAAACAATTTATTTCAATGCTCTAACTTAATTACGGCAGGAGTAATTTGCGTTTTTAGCTCGAACTTTTTTGGGCTTAGCTGAAATTTAGGCAATACTTTCTTCATTAAATCTATCAATAAAAAGTGAAGGAATTGTCCCACAGTTTTCTTTTTGACAGCATTGGAAAAAGCGAGATTTTTTATTGCTGAGCTCTCTCGATCTTTGGTCGCAAAATTAACTTCTATCTTCAAAGGAAAAAAAGTTACAAGCGTTTTTAAATCAATTTCAAAATACGTATGTCATTTTGATTCAGATTGTCAACCATTTTATTTTCGCGTTTCCATGATTACGCTTTTTGAATCCTTCGCATCTGATTTCTTAAACCATGGCCCCACTGAATGCGCTGGTATTCAGTGGGGCCATGCTTAAACTTATTTTATTTCATGTTTCCATGGTTATGCTTTCAAAAATCCATCTTTCGCATTTTAATTTCTTAAAAGTATTTTAAATCTGTCGTCATTGTTTGGAAGGATAATTTTGCATGGTGTTTTGTTTTCTTTTATTTTAGTTATTCTTTAAGTTATTAAGTTATACTTTTATTTAATTGTTTAATATATGTCACTTGACACAATTTTTGTTCTCAAGGTAGACCGAGCAAAGCCGAGCAACGCAGCTATTAATATATAAAGATTTGAAAGCTACTGTTAATGTGATTTTATACCTTTTTGTTTGTTTGGCGAAACAATTATTATTGCCAAAGAAAAAACATCCGCTTCACTCGCAAAAAGGCTCGGTTCCGGTAGCGTGGTCGCTTGGCACGTTAGGAACTGAGCAGGTTCATTCTAGGATTATTGTTTTAAGGCAACCGTTAATGTAATTCATTGTTTTGGCGATTAGTTTTGAAAGAAAAGAAACTTTTGATTTGTTTTTATCCGAGTGAAATGTACGACATTTTCTTCTTTTTTCTGACGATAATTTTTAAATGTTCCACGGGATGTTTTTTTTTTTTTTTCGTTAGACGGATGGATTATGATAGCATGGTTGCTGGGCAAGTTTGGCGATAAACAATAGAGCTGCGGAATTATTTTTACATTTGAAAGATATTATTTGATGTCTTTTTTTGTTTATTTGGCGAAATAGTTAAAATTGCAGTAAAAACCGCTTCACTCACTAAATCGAGTTTTAAAGCAACTGTAAATCAAATTTAATGATTTGACGAAAAGTTTTAAATTCCAAAAAACTTAAATAGTTTTTTTTTTTTTTTTTTTTTTTGAAAAGGTGTGTACACATTTTGTACAAAGAAAAACAATCATTTCACATCAGAGGGGGAGGGGGCGTCAATTTTTTTATTCAACGGACTTCCATTAAATTTTTAGCACGGGCATCGCAGTGCGGATACTGCTAGTAAATTATGAAATGAAAGGAAGCAAAACTAATACTAATGCATAATATAAGTTTCGAATTCATCATAGCTATGGTTTATTACTCTTAGTAAGAATAGTTGCTTTAAATTATAAGCAGTAAAATTAACGAAATATTTTAAATGACCATAAATGTAATCAGGTGCATAAGATTATAAATCCCACTGTAACTTTCTGATCATAATCAATAGAAAATGTTTAAAAGATCTTAAATCACTAATATGAAACACTTAAAACTAAATTGTTGATAAAATAATTACTATTAACTAATATATGCACCCCTAGGCAATAACTGCCTAGGGGGGAGAAAAGAACAAAAAATAAGAACTTAACAGTACCCCGGGTGGGACGACTGATCTTGCTCTTTTCTAAATACGGTGTTCGAATAATGCTTTTGAATTTCTTCAAATGTGGTTTAATATGGCAATCAACAACGTTTTGACCAGGCCCGGACTGGCCAGGTCGGCAAGTCGGCCCCCGAGCTGGGAAGGGCCCCCAAACGAAACGTTTTTTTTTCTTTTTTTAAGCAAAAAATGATCAAACAGTGTTCTGATTTCCTTGTAACTCTTTCGATCTGCTACCTTATGCTTTTTGCGGGGATCAGGGTTTGATTACTGAATGTGCCAACTACGCTGTGGCCTAGGGCCCCTGCTTCTTCGGGGCCCCCAAGCAGCAAAAATTGTTTTAGTCAAAGACTAAATTTGTAAGGTGGTTTGACTGCATGGGAGCCTGAAAAAATGTCTTGGCCAAGGGCCAACCTCAGAGCAACAAAATAGGCAAGTTAGGTGACTGTCTACGGGACCCAGGCCCCGAATCTATAAATTTACCCCCCCCCCCCCCCCCCCCCCCTCCTGCAAAAAAATCTGTTGGGCCCCTCCCCAGAGGCTGCAAGCCAGCAGTGTATTTGAAACGTTAATAAGTCTTAGTGCTAGTTTTTTTTTTTTTTTTTTTCAATTTCTTGGGCCGTTGGGCCCTTAAGGACGTGGCCCCAGGACCTGATTACCGCACAGGCAAACTAGGTCTAGGCCTGGGGCCCTATCTTCCTAAGGGGCCCCAAATTACTTAAAAAATAATGCAAATGCATAGCATTACAACTGTATGAAAAATACATGTTTTTTTAAAAGTAGTAATAAAAAATAAGAACTTTTCAGTTGGAAAAAACTTCTTGAAGGATAATTTTTTATTAATTCTGCCTGTAGCGAATTTACAATGACGCAACTATGAAGTGCCCCAACGGTGATTCATGAATGCACACAATAAATGATTTACATAGTTCTGTGATAGACAAAGTGGTCCCCAAAAAATGCATTCCGACCGGGCTATAGAGTCTTCAGGGGGCCACGAAATTAATGTGTCCCTAGGACCCCACTTTTAGTTAGTCGGCCCCTACACTGTGGGATCAGCAGGTACGCAGTTCCGGGCCTGAAGGCAGGGCCCGATTAAGATATTAGAAGACCCTATAAGCCAAGCAGTTTCTCGGGGCCCCCCTGTAGTCAAACTTTACAATTTTAGCCTTATTAGATTACTGGCTAAAGCAATTTTAGCAATTTAGGGGCCCCTAAAAAGCGGGGCCCTAGATCACTGCCTAGTTGACCTATTCAGTAATCAGGCCCTGCTTGAAGGGGCCCCGCTCAAGTAATCCTAAAGTTGAAAAAAAATACTCTTTTCCAAATTCAAACTAACTTTCATTCAATCCGATTTCGAAATAAATTAGAAATTGAAAATCGAATTTTTTTTTTCGACAATTTGCTACTTCGATGTATGGTGGTTCAACTCTAGTATAATTTTACACCCAACTTTTTTTTTTCTTTCCTTTTTTCATTTTCCTTATTGCTATTGCTGCCAAGGAGGATGGAAGGGAATTGTTCATTAATATTTTAAAATATTATTTTTAATGAAATACATGTGGCGTCCCGTGGGGGACAAAATGACCGTTTTCCGTGGAAAGGCCTTATTGCGCTCAGTTAAATGCATCCTTGTTTCAAAATTTGAAGAGTCATTCTTTTGATCAAGGTCCATTAGAAAACCATGCGGCCTGTTTAATTCATGCAGTTATAAAAGAATATTTAAGGTTCAGGTATTGGGAGAAAAACATGAAAAAAAAAAGCAATTCACTCAGAAAATTTTATTCAAAATTATTACACTTTAAATGGCAATTGTGGGAAACACACAATGCTGAACATTTTGCAGGCAAAAAATGTATTTTTGCCAGGACAGCAGAAAAAAAGGCAAAAACAGAATTACAAAGAAAGTTGAATTGAACTCTCTTAATTAAGGTTCTGAAATGATATAAATAGAATGTAAATTTTAGATATCAATTTTATTATTAATTATATTTATTTATAAGTTGCAAAATTTGTATTTAGCAACAAAAGCAATTATTTTAAATCACCATACTACAACATGTTGCAATATAAGGTTGTAAAACATTTTATACGTCTAATTCTTTTATAAGAAAAACTGAGGTAAGTACATTTTTTAAAAATTAGGTTTGGCACATTTAGCTAATTTTCATGTTTTTATGCCTAAAATATTAAATTGCATCAGTGAAACAGTAATCCACAGGTTAAGTTCGTACTGTTTCAGTGAAATGCTTTTCTAATTAATACTTTGAATACAGAACGAAAGAAAGTGGAGAATAAATAGCAATATAATAACTCGCTAACTTTGATTTTAAATATTAAACTGTCCTAAATAAATCCCGTTAATTTTTGGCACAGAAGTATCTAGTGTGAATTTCGTGATGCTATCAGAGTAAAAAAAAAAAACAGAAGAGGTAAACTATGATTGTATCTAGTATGAAACATAAATATGAAAAAAAGGTATAACCCATATTAAAGAATTTTTTTCTTATTGAAAATTACTCATAAAATAGTTCAATCTCATTCAAATTCAATTGAACTCTGTACATATTTTTTTTTTAACATTGCATTACAATATGCAAGTTTCAAAACATTACCTATTTGCTATAGCATTGCTTTAAATTGTTTTAATTATAAATTTATATTAATGAAAAATCGAATAAAGTCACAATTGTCTGCTTTGATTTAAATTTCAATTAAATTATGTACAGAAGTATATTGTTCTTTTCTCTTTTGTAACTTTTTATAACTGACAATTTTTCAGTTTTTGTGTCAAACCTTAAAATTCGAGGAATGAAGTGCAAATATGTGCGTAAAAATTCTTCATTTGGGCTAATGGCTTGAGGAAAATAAATTTTGAACAATAAGGTTTTTTTTTTTCTTTTTGAACAAAACTTGTTGAAGAGAGCTCTTGACGTTAAAATGTACTAGAAAAATTGTTTATAAAATTAGGCTATTTTAAGGGTATTTTTTGAGAAATAAAAGTTTTTTGTCATACATTTGTTTTACTTCCAATCCGTCAACATTTACTGTGCATAATGAAGAGAAATGAATAACTACTCTACATTCCAAAAATGCATTCACTAGCAACAAAAACGTATAAAAGTAGGAAAAAAAACCCTTAAAAGTATAGTTATTTACATTGTTGAATGTGATAAATAAAGCATATTTTATGCTCCTACAATAAAAATTATGGAAGTGCCAGTGTGCGACACATTTCTTTCTCTTTTTGAACGTTTTCCTTAGTGATCCACATTGGATACCATCACTATTCTTTGGTAGACTATTCCCCTTCCCTTACCCGCCTTTGTCCACGGCGACAAGTGCACGCCGCAAGTTAGCGGCTTTCGATGTATCCTCTCTCTTCTATCCTCCTTGATTGTTGATTGCTCCCCAAACGCTTTACACCCCAGTATCCCCTGGGTATACTCGGTGTACTTACACAGGTGGACAGTCTTTATTACAATCGAAGCCGCCTGAGTGCGTTTTTCCAAGTTCTTGTAGAATCAATGAGATGAGATAAGATATGAACCGGAATTTGAGTACGGATGGCGTGTGAAAAAAACTCAAACAAAAGAAAAATGCAGGTGTAAAAATAGGAGTAATCGAACTTAATGACTTGTACTGACTTGAATTGACTCAATGGATTCACATTGATTGCTTTAGTGCCTCAAACCCTTTTGTTCAAACCAGTAAATAAGTGGGAAAATTGAATGCACATGGAAACACTTCCCATGGGATCTTAATCACCGGATATTGGCCATGAAACTATTCCACGTAGGGTTTTTAGCTCTTCAATCGAAACTGCATTGATAGTTAAAGTTCTGTACTTGACTTGCATGCAAGGGAACTACAATTTCTATTATGGCCAGTAAAAGAAAAATACATTGGGACGAAATACTAAAAAGATGAAACAGGAAAGGTATGATAATTTTTATGTGTATTTGTTAAAATGGTTGTTTGATATTTCTGGCTTCGATGCTCCTCGTGCATACTTCCCTTGCCCGATAAATGTTGGGCCCCGCTGTAACAAAATATGTTGGGTCCCTCCCCAGAGACCAGCAGTGTATACTTGCAAAGTTAATAAGTCTTAGTACTTTTTTTTTTAATTTCTTGGGCCGTTGGGTCCCTTAAGGACGCCCCCCCCCCTCCTCCCGCACTGCGGGGTCTGCGGGTACGAAGATCCGGGCCTGATAAATATTACAGCGTAGAATATTCAGACATAAAATTTTTTCTCTCCAACAAGTAAGAGATTTGTGACGTTTTTTTGCTTTCCACAGAAATAAAGGCATACTGCGTTCATTTACAACTTTTGATTCTTACAATAATCCCATAAGAATTGAGCCTAGTACTTAGAAATTTTTAGGAACTCCTCAGTTCATTTTTATTTTTATAATTCTGAAATTTAAAGTATCATAGACTTTCATGGCGCAGACTACGAAACTGAAGTTTTAGGGGAGAAATTTAAAAAAGTTTTAGTTACTTGTTTTTGTGGGGATGGGGAGGGGGTATCCATAAGGTGTGGGAGCTCCGCATCATTTGAGGGAATACCATTGCTTTGGAACGATGTTTGTTTGTGTGTTTAAACAATTTTTCTTAAAGCTCCATCTTTCTTTCTTTTTTTTTTTTTTTTTCGGTTTTCGGTAAAGCTCCGGGAGACCCTGCGGGCTTCACTTTTCCTAACAACATCGTAGATCGTCTAAAGTGGTGTTCCTTTTTTTTTAACTTCCAATTTGTAAAATTTTCCTTGGGAAGCCCTGAACACCATTCCTTTTCTTAAATTTGTCAAAGATGGCCTAATTACGTATTTCGGGCTTTAATGTCGAAAAAAATTCTAGGGAGAGAAAGGAACCACATCCCCTTTCGTAACGAAACGTGACATGCAATTGAATATTTACAACTTCATTTTCGGAAAATTCCTCTGGAGAATCTTTGAACCCCCTGACCTTATAATTGAAGAAATTTAATCCCCTCTCAGAGACTAAGTCCCTCTTCCCCTGTAAGGTCTAAAAATGTAGAATTTTATATCCAATTTTCAAAATTTTTCCCGTGGGAGAAACCCCGGACCCCCTGCAGTTGGGTTTGTCCCTACATCAGAGTCCTTATCCCCCCCTCCCCCTCTACAAGGTCAATCAAAGGAAAAAATTTCAGTTCAGAACAAATAGATTATCAAACGTGTCTTTAATAGATGTTGCGGGAAAAAAAATGAGGATTTTCGGTTTGACAAAGAGTAAAGTTAAACAAAAAGCTCAAGACACATTAAATTTTACATTAAAATGTAACTACAGTTTTGATACTTCCAGGACAAAAGAAAAAAGTAAAAAGCTTGTTTTTGAGCACATAATTTTCAAACATTTTCATGGTAGAGGGCCCCTTTACCCCACCCTCAGGGGGGCCCCTTTCAAGTACCTAGCCGACCACCTCAGAAGGAGCCAGTCCGAGCCTGGTTTTGACGCACAAAGTTAGCAGATTACTGCAGACACGTGTTTCGGGGTTACAGGGAATCTCTTTTTCAATACAAAATAGTCAGCTTTTGGATGTAAAGACAACCGGCAAAAGCAACGAGAATGAACAGCAGGCAAATTAAATAGCAGAAATGGCAAATTAACAAAACAAACATCACAAAATTCAACTCAAAGCCAAAATTTATTGCATGATTCATTCCGAGAGAATGCCGTTTAGTTATAAATTTCTCCAAAAATCTCACAATTATTGGCTTTATCTTGCTAACAAAATTTATTTCATTTAATATTAAAAAAAATATTGCTCAACGGCTTTTTTTCGAAATGAATCGTGTAATATATTTCGGCTCTGAGTTTCTTTTTGTGTTGTTTTGTTAATTTGCTATTTTTGCTATTTAAATTGCCTTTTGTTCATTCTCCTGGCTTTTAGCGGATGTTTTTACATCCAAAAGATAATTATTTTGCATTATGAAAAAGGGGTTTTCTTGTAAGCACGAAACAAGTGTCTGCAGTAATCTGCTAATTTTGTTCGTCAAAACGTTTTTGATTGCCATTTACTTCTCCGCACTAAGGTATATATTTAATTCTAGTAGTTTGATATGTTTTAGATTAGCGACAAAGAATTTATTTTTTTACTTCGCTAGTGCTTCCAACTAATGGAAAAACAAATGTCGTTGTGTCCATGCGCACCCTAGTCTTTCTGAGATAAAAGGAAACATGCTTTCAACCCTAACGAAGAGGGTCATCAAATATTATTTATCATTTCCAGTTACTCTCCGAAAATGAAGTGCTATATGCAATTTACAAAATTATATCTCAGTTCATCTAGAGCAGAGGTTCCCAACCGGTGGTTCGCGAACCCCCAGGGGTTCGCGAGGTGCAGGAAGGGGGTTCGCGAAAATTTCGGTGCAATGGCGGATTTTTCCTAGTTTGGTAAAAAATTATAAAATATTCAATTTGCACACATAATTACTAATTTTTTTTTAATTTGAAAACGCGCCAGACTCTTGTATTAAGCTCAAAAAAAAAAAAAAAAATCTTTCAGCGGTTTTATAATCTTGGTTAAAAAGAAATTTTCTCATTTTTTTTTCGATAGACAACAAAAAGAGATATCCTTCCTTCTTTATTGCGAGGCGCCATGCAGAAACGTTGTATTAAGCTGTGGCGGGGATCACGATGACCTTAAAAAGGTGCCATCGCGTGGAGTCAATCAAACAATATACATAATATACATATGTCGAAAAAAATCAAGAATTCTCAAGTAATGCATCATAGGGGTATTATTTCTAATCTGGTTGAAATATAACTCGGGAATTTCCGTCGAATTCAGTCATCGAATAGCATGACAGCAAAAGGCTCCAAACTTAAAATTTATTACTGGATTTTACCCATCTGTTCATTTTCAAAAATATATAACATCAGCATGCTCATAGTTCTGGGGAAATAGTTGTTAACAGACGTATTTAGAGATACTTTAGAGATGCTTGAAAACAAGTGATTTTGTTTGCAATTGGTTTTGCTACGTGAACTTGCTACTCTGTGAAGTTATAATCGTGTTGGTAATTTTTATGATTTAATAACTTTCTGCTGTTATGGATCGATGGTTGAAAACTGGTAGTTTGGTTGAGCGACAAATGGACAAGCAGTCAATCGATCAACCCTCAACATCAGCAGTAACTTTCGAATCAACACAGGATATTGAAATAGATAGCTGTAATGAACTGCCGCCTCCCCCGACTAAACAGAAAAGTGAACTAGGGGAGAAAAAAGGAAAAAAGTGAAAATATGACAGTGACTATTTACAAATGGGCTTTTATTTTACTGGAGAAGAGTCTGAACCTAGACCGCTTTGTCTTCTCTGCAACGAAGTTCTAGCGAACAGCAGTTTGAAACCGAAGGTAAAATGGCCCTTGAAGCTTCATATCGAGTCAGTTATAGAATTGCAAAATCTGGACAGCCACATACAATTGCAGAAAATTTAATTGGACCGTGTGCTAAAGATATTGCTAAGTGTATGCTGGGAGAAAAGTCAGCAAAAAAAATTGACCTGGTTCAGCTATCAAACAACACAGTATCACGCAGAATTACTGATTTGGCAAGTAATGTGGAGAAAGAACTTGTGAATAGAATAAAAGAGAATAATTTTGCGATCCAGCTTGATGAGTCGACTGATGTAGCAAACGCTGCAATATTACTTGTCTATGTTAGGTATATTTTTAACGATACAATTAAAGAAGATGTACTATTTGCAAAACCTTTGAAAACCAACACAACTGGAGAAGCAATTTTCGAACTGGTCAACAGTTACTTTGAAGAAAATGGAATAGATTGGTCTTTGTGTGTGGGTGTGTGCACGGATGGTGCAAAATCAATGACAGGAAAATTTGTTGGCTTTGTGGTGCGAGTAAAGAAGATTAACGAGAAAATTGAATGGACTCATTGCTGCATTCATAGACAAGCATTAGCATGTAAGCGTATTCCCACAGAATTATCCGCTACTTTGAATGATGCGGTAAAAATTGTAAATTTCATAAAATCACGTGCCACAAACTGCCGTCTATTTCACGCGCTTTGTGAGGAATTGAGAAGCCTTCATGTTACTTTACTTCTTCACACAGAAGTTAGATGGCTTTCCCGTGGCAAAATTTTGACACGCTTATTTGAATTGAAGTCAGAAGTCCAAGCATTTTTTGTTGATCATCCCTTTCACTTGTCCACTTGCATATTCGATCCTCTTTGGATGCAAAGGCTTGCATATTTAGCTGACATCTTTTCAAAATTAAATGAATTAAATCTATCCTTGCAAGGTGCAGTTGTTAATATTTTCGTTTTATATGATAAAATTGAAGCTATAGTAAAAAAATTGAATTTCTGGATCCAATGCCTGGAAATGGGTGAGTTTTCTTGTTTCACTTCTCTTAGTAGTTTTTTATCAGAAAACTCAATGAAACTTGATGAAAGCGTTAAAAGAAATGTATGTGAACATCTGCAACATCTTGAACTAACTTTTGACGAGTATTTTCCTAATAGGCGTAACGTCCCTCTCTCAAACAACTGGATACGCAATCCTTTTGAAGGAAATCCATGCTAAGAGAACACCCTGACATTACCTGAAAAGGAAATGCTCATCGAGTTATCCTGTGATAATTCATTGAAAACTACCTTTAAAGAGCTCTCGTTAATTGACTTCTGGCTCAGTGTAAGAAATGACTATACCGTTTTGTCCAAAAAAGCAATTCGAATTTTATTACCATTTTGTACAACATATCTGTGCGAGAAAGGATTTTCCTCCTATACTTATCTCAAAGATAAATACCGAAGCAGATTGAATGCAGAGCCTGATTTAAGACTCAAACTGTCAGACATTGAACCAAACTTTCAGTTTCTTTGTTCCGTCAAACAGCCACAAATATCGCATTAAGGATTTTTCCCCCAATTTAAAATATGCTTAAAAAAATAGTTGGTTTATAAAACTTCTTGTTTATAATTTTTCTTGTAGATGTAGTTTTAACTTTTTATTAATGTTTGCACTTAATGATATTTTACACTTATATTTTTGTTTATTGCAATCAAATGCTGCAAAAAATGGAAAGCAAACATGCTGTTTTTTTTAATTGTTTCTTACATGTTACTAATTTCAACATCAAGGGGTTCGCGAACTTTTTTGCCTGTTCCAAGGGGTTCGCAAAGAGAAAAAGGTTGGGAACCGCTGATCTAGAGAAAAGGGGAAAATCTGAATTCAAATTATTAAAATTCTGTTTTTCTTTCACTTCCAACGGACCGACCTTAGTTTTAACTAATCAAGTTCACCGTGAAGCTATGGCGTATGTGTGCCTCTCCGGTAACAAGGCGGATATGTGTGCAGTTTTCCCATTGACACTCGAGTTTTACCTAATTGAGAGTTTTAATAAATTAGGTTGACCTTATTTGGCGCACTTGACCCAGCGATAAACGAAGAAGAAGTGAAAATAACTACATAATTTTTTGTAATATACAAAAAGCAAAATTCTGTGGTTCTAAACTCGGTGTTTCCCACACTGTTATACATTTTCAGTAACACGCATTTTCTTTTCAGCAATCATGGACATCTCTGAAATTCATGAATATATTTTCCGCTTTTACGACCGGTTTTCGGACGAAGAAATTGATTTGGAATTTGACATTTTTGCCGAAAACAGGCGCAAGAAACCCGGAAAACAAACCAAATGGCAGAAAAACCCTGGGTCAACCAAAATGGAGTATGGGAACTTCCAACCCTCAAAAAGAAAAGGGGGATCCTCAAAAGGATGTTTGGATTCCTGAAGTGACCCATCCGACTGTCACTTGGTGGACACGACCCACTTGAAAAAGCGTGCCATATTTTATTGACTTAAGGTGAGCATTTCATTTATACTGAAAGTATTGTTTATAAACACCATCGTAGTCCTAAGCGCAATATTGAAATAGCAACGCAGTGACCAATGCAGGGACCATTGCTAAATAAATCATACAAAGCAAATATCAAAACATTAACACGCAAATACCACAGCTTAAGGGTTTCGCATGCCACGATTTCATTCCTGAATGATCAGTAAAAGTCAGATGAGGTTTCTCTATTGGCAGGTGTTAAAAAAAAAAAAAACATTAGCAAAAATACATTAACATTTTTTTCAATCTTAACAAAATAAGAGAGTTTTACTAAGTCTTTAGTAATAATCAATTTCAAATACTGTGTCTACTGCAAACAATAATAATAATAATAAAAACATTACGTTTTACATAGTGAAGAAATTATTATACTTGCCACAAACTTTTCCCTCAAACTTCGGCTTAAACTTTCATTTTCCTCACCTCTGAATAGATGTTGAGCAGTTTTTATGGCACCTCTGCACACGTGCATCTGTACCTTTGAATGCACGTGCAGCCAAAATATTCACTTAGACGATTCCGCAGTTAATCTTCAAAAGCTTTCTTGGGACGAAATGTGTCACTCGTATTTAAGGAATTTTATGTAAAATTCTCAAAATTCAGGACTTGCCCGAGCAGAAAAAATTAAGTCACAAACTTGAAATTTTACGCCGTAGTTTGTATTAGAAAGTTAAAAAATTACCGCACTAAGGCTTAAAGTTCAGCGGAATTTAAAATGTTTTCTAAAATTTCTCTTTATTTGATGTTTTTCTAAAAGTCTCTTGCAAGAGCAGGAGACGTTAACACAGTTATAAAATGTTGCACAGTAATTAGTGTTAGGGAGTCAAATTTTGCACACTAAGGCTAAATGCTCTGAAAAAAATAGGTTTTTTTCGGCCCACCCTAATGTACATTCATGTATTTCACATAGCTCAAAAACGATAAGCTATAGAAGGTTAACTTTGTATGTAGAAACTAAGTGAGGTTTAGTTGTGCATCTACCCATTTGTAGTGATAGAATGTTTCAAAAGGGGTCTTTTACACCTTCTGGGGGCTAATCGCTGTTCATTTCAATGTGGACTCAATTAATAGCACAACTTGGCGACCACTTGGTGATTTATTGCCAAGATTTTTCTCGGAGAAGTTTTGAACCAACTTGACGAAATATCACCAAGTTGGTGTTTGGCGAACTCGAAACGCCAACCCAGACACGAAAAAATGGTTTGTCGAGTCTGGATTAATTTTGGTGCGATTGGCGATATTTAGCTGGGTATCCACTCAATCATACGGAGATTTTCGATATTTGGTGAATAAATCTTTGTAAAACAGTTATTTGCATCGGCACTATAGTGATATATGTTTGTTCTTTATTATGAACCCTAATTTTACACGTTCAAAAAGGTTTTTATGCAATTTCTAATCCCAGACGCTAATACAAACATTTCTTTGCTTCAAGTTCAGTTCTCTTGTTTACCATAGTTTTATATGCGACGGAAATTGTCAAAAATGCTATTTATTTGAGAAATATTGCTTCTAACGTTCGTACGCGAGTACACGCACCCTATATTTTAAGTTCTTATTAAACATCGATTATTTAACAGATGTAAAAAACCGTAGTGCAGGATAAACAACTTTTTTCAATTCGTCTTTGGCGATCGAATATTCGGTATGAGAATAAATCACTATTCGTTACATCAATTACTGTTATCAAAGTAATGCCACGTGGAAAATTTTATATTGTAGCTTTATAAAGTCCTCATTTTGTCCATACACAAAATGAAAAACCTTTTTAAGAAAAAAACGTGGTGATAATCAGAACTATATGATTTAAGGTAAAAGTCATTGATGCTAAATATGCATAGACTGTGTTACAAAAAAATATGTGCACCACGAAGAAATTTCACCAGTGACACAAGAGTAGGTGCTTTATGCGCATACGAGATGCGCTGTTGCGTAATAACGAAAGACAGATTTCTCGTGCTGTTGGGGTACTGAAACGAATCTGTCGACCTGCATGGACGCTGTTGTGACTAGGACGACCTTAGAGCGGGAATTAAAATGGATGGATCAAATCCAGTCATTGACTTGGCAAAAGCTGAGCCAAAGATCCCAAGTCACGTGACTCAAAAGCGACGAATGGTTGAGACATTTTGCGTGAAACCAGCGAAAGATACCTGATTTCTTCCAATAATTTGCTTCAAAATCTGTCACATGACTTGGAGGCTTGGTAAGTTTTTACTCCCTCCATTTTATCTCTTCTCAATGAGAACGACTTTTGAGAGGTAAGCGGTGGAATTACGATCAGTTGTTAGAGAAGTATCGGCCTCCACCTCGGTCGGAGTGATAGGGTAGGAGAACGGTTTTGTTGAAAATTTATCACGACCATTATCATACCTGTTACTCTACCCACATCATAGGTATCGTCGACAGGATTTTTGCTTCCCTAGGAAAGCTAGATTATAACTCACAGGAGACGTGTGTTCTTTGACGATGAACACCAACTCAGTTTCAATGCTCAAGTTCTACTCACACGCGTGTGGAGGCGGCCAGGCCGGTGGTCCGATCCGGTGTTTTTTACCGAGAGGCAGGTATTGATTATAAAAGCTGTGATTGATTTAGGAACGATTTGTTGGGTCAAACAAGATTTCTAATCGTCTTAGTCTAGATGATCTGTAGTCGCACTATGAAAGCTCAGAGCTACTTGAGCAATTTCTTAATGCTGTCATTTATCATTACTCACACATGTCATTACTCTGTGCCCTTGATTAGTTCAATGTAATCAAACGATGGTTTGCATCTATTTACATGTATAGCTAACAATCATTTTTTTTTCTCCTTAGAATTTGGAACCAGATGAACCTTCTCGCTTCCACTGCTGCAAGTAAATTTTCGGTCAAACTATCTAAATCTTTTGCAGCATCTAAATTTGATGGTTCCTAGTCTTAAAAAGAAATAGCGACGACTCTCACAGAAAACAAAAACAACTATCTAGCTTCTGACAATGTATGATGAAAACAATAGCTGGTGAAAATAGTGAGAAATGCTAATGAAAAAACTGAATTATCTTCGAATTCACAAGATTTAACGCTTTTGAGAGCGACTGTATGACATGTTAGCCACCTTCTGTCAAGATATTACTCAACGTACAACGTAAATGAAAATTATTAAAGCTGTAAACACTAGTTAAATTGTAAATATCTACAACTGTTTTCCTCAATGGAATGTAACTCAACAAACACTCTTGTTGTAACCAACCCTGTATGTAATCATTTGATTTTTATTCAATTTCCCCCGCTGTTCTTTGCATTCCTTTGACCTGATCTTCCCTGGATAGTAGACTCCACTGACTTCATCAAACCGACAAGGTCTAGATATCATTCGAGGGGGGGGGGGGGGGGGATTGGAGAAGTTCATTACTAATGACGGGTGCACATTTCTTGGCCATTTCCATTCCATTTGTAGGAACAAGAATTCCAACAAGTCGAGGCTGTAACATATTATTGAAGTTATGAATGGCAACAGTTGGAGTTTGTAAAATCTTAAGAACAAAGATTAATGTGACCAGACGTCCCGCTTTTGGTGGGACAGTCCCACTTTTTGTCTTACTGTCCCGCTGCGGGAATGTCCCGCCAAAATGTCCCGCTTTGTCGACAAAGTCCCGCTTTTTCTGTTTAAATTCCGTCACACAAGAAATATAACATACAATCTAGATTTTTTAAACGCTTTTTCGATTTTTTGCTGTCAGTAAACGTAAGAACGCCATGTAAAATGTTATTCTTTAATGTTTAATACGCTGAACTACCTCCACCATGATTTGGATTGAAGAGAAGGAGCTGTTAAGCGTCTAAATGGGCTGCATAAGGAGTCTCTGGAGTGGCCGTGGTAGCCTGATCGGTAAGGCATTGGACTCGGGACCGGAGGGCCTCGGGTTCGATCCTCGCTGGTCGAAGACCCACCGTCGTCATTAATGGGGACTGGGCGACGTTAAATATGCTCGTGGTCTCAATGTCCTCCAAGTGAAACGATACCTCTGGGGGTGCTAGTACTAGGTAGCTATTAGCTCTTGGGCTAGTTCAAAATTCTCACTAACTGTTCGATCCGGTGATGGTGCTGCCATCTATCGGCATATAAAATAATAGAGGCAAGGCACATAGTATGCAGTCCTCGACATAAATACAGTTGAAGTCAGTTGTGACTCTTGAATAGAATAGAATAGAATAGAGTCTCTGGAGATGAGCAATGGGTGGAGATATTTACTCATTTTCGCACTCAGGCGATTGAAGTCAACTCTTTGACAAAGATTGTTGAGTTTGGTTTCAGTTTGCCAGGCACAACAGCAGTTGTTGAAAGAACATTTTCCTTGGTGAATAAAATTTGAACATCTGAAAAAACGCAATTATCAGTTTCCACTTCTTCTAACTAAAGTCTTCTTTTAACTAAAATTAACTTTTCTTATTCATGCAAGGAATTCCTTGATTTTCTGAAAGGCAACAAGAATTTGCGTCTTAAAATTGCTTCTCACAGCAAGTATAACTGAAAATAACAATTTTGATTAATAAATTTGTTGTTTGATGCAATATTATTTACATCAATACTATTAAATTATTTTCAACTTGAGTTCTTTATTAGTACATTTGAGTTATTTATCGGCATATTTCTGTTACGTAAAATATTAAGCCTGTCAAAAAAAAAAACTACTCTAACCCCCCCCCCCTCCCCCGTCATGTGTCCTGATTTTTAGCTTGAAAAATCTGGTCACATTAACAAAGATGCTCGTGATAATTATTCAGTTGTATGTTAGTTGTTATAATATGGATGCCGATATTGGATTCAGTTTAAATAAAATTAATATTTGAAATGTTATTACTTTATATTTTCCTTTTGATATTATGAGAAAATATAACATGGCGCAGTTGAAAGTTTGAACCACTTCAAGGAAACAATGCTGGAATACTGCAGACCGCCAATGGACCTGAGTTTCGTCGGAAATGTAGAGGATAATTGGCGAAAATTTAAACAACAGTTTTGCATTTATATGACGGCGGCCGGAAATGAAGAAAAGTAGTAAAAGTAGCTATGCTACTAAATGCAGTTGGTGAAGAAGGCATAGAGATTTTTAATACCTTTGATTTGTCAGATGACGACAAACAAGATTATGAAAAGGTTATTGAGGCGTTTGAGTTATATGCAATACCAAAAAAGAATGTGGTAGTTGAAAGATTTATATTTAACAATCGAGTTCAAGGGCAAGGTGAAAATTTTGAGTCCTTTTATACCGATTTAAGAAAATTAGTGAAGTCGTGTGCGAGTTTGGCGATCAAATAAATAGTGTTGTTCGTGACCGCATAGTCCTAGGTATCGCACACGGAGGTTTGCAGGAAAGATTACTGCAAGAGGGTGAACTTTCACTATTCAAGGCTGCAGAACTTTGTCTTTGCTTTCTGGCCATCCTTCGACCCAAAATCTCAGGACATGAGACAATCCTTCATCATTTAGTGTAGCAGCAATAAATTCTTTCTGCTTAACAGGACTAATTAGTACATATCTCATTAAACTGTGAACTAGTTCTGTCACTTTAGCATCATCTGCAACTGACTTTGATAGAAATAAGTAGTTAAGACAGAAAATGTGGTAGAACACTCAGAAGGAATTCTTATCATTTAAGATAATGTAAAAATTCAATGCAAACTACTTATGATCCCAACTCTGACAGTATTAGTATTCCGTCTGACTTAAATCCTCTAAACACAATAATAAATCAAAATAGACAAAATGTAGCTCAAGGCAATAGTAGGTAGTGTGTCTATTGCAATTCGTGATTGCAAAACACATAATTTGAGTTCAAAACGTCAAAATTCAAATAAAGCCTGCATGCCGGATGTTCTCTTTTTTTTTTCCAAATTTAATTTCACTTTTGAAATTGATTTCTTTCCCTCCCTTGATTGTGCGCTTAAAAAATAAACATTTGCAACTGTGTTTGATGTGTCAATGTTGATTTTTTTTCAAGCAATCTCACTTTCTGAACAAAACCTGCATTTAACCCTGTTATTTCGATAAAGCATCTTCCCAAAAAATCAAATGCGATTTATTTATACAAATATGCAGACCCAACCAGATTTCAACCACAATCACGATTTGTTTTCATCACGCGTTTATTTCAAGCCTTTTCAAATTCGTCTCCGAGACTCAATTTTTTTTTATCGCTCTTTTGGTGACATTCGCATTCAATAAAACTGTACTTAAACATTTACCGAGCAACAAATGTCGAACTCATTTCCAGCCGATTCAAGAATAAACTTAGATTTCGACTATTCCTCTATGTAAATTTAAACACTAGACTGCAGAATGTCAGCCACATTCGGGAATCAGAATACAAACGGGCGGCGCATCTACCATACCTCACACGAACCATTTCAAGTTACTTTCAACGCCCTCATTTCTCGAAAGAGCAACTCGATTGAAGTTTTGTACGTCTAAGGCTGCGTTCGGAAACCATCCACCGGTTAAACCGCGTGGTTAGACCGGTGTGGTTATAATGTATTTGGAATTTCTCTAAGAAGCCTGGGAGAACAGCTGTGTTTCCGACCGCTCGTGGTTACACCGCGGTAGTTCTAGTTCAGCAGCAAACGACGCTCCAATCAAAGCATAACTTTCGTGATGGGGAAAGTCACGTGCGTTACGATCAAAGCATGATACACGACCGGATTGGCCAACACAGACTTTGTGACGTATGTGACCTCGCTAACCGCTTCCAGACTGCGGTACGACAGGTTGCTACCAAGTCGACCGCCAGAAAACGACCGCAGCGTTTCCGAACGCGGTTAAGTGACGTCACCGGTTCGACCGAAGGAGTTTCCGAACGCTTGCGGTGTGCACCGAGGCGACCGATCCTTGTTTCCGAATGCACCCCTAATAGAGCACAATAGAACATCTATACGAAAGTTTATGAATTATGCCTCTTATAGCTATAAAATAAAAAATATCAAAAACTATCTTTACTAATAATAAAGCTGAAAGTCTCTCTGTCTGGATGTCAGGATGTTTGTAGGATGTCTGGATCTCTGTGACGCGCATAGCGCCTAGACCGTTCTGCCGATTATCATGAAATTTGACACAAAGTTAGTTTGTAGCATGGGGGTGTGCACCTCGAAGCGATTTTTCGAAAATTCGATGTGGCTCTTTTTCTATTCCAATTTTAAGAACAAAACTATCATAAGATGGACGAGTAAATTACGAAATTATCATAACGTGGAAAAGTAACATGGGCGCAAGCCAATTGGCGAGATACGAAAGTATGATATCGTGGAACCGTAACATGGGTACAAGCCAATTGGCGAGAAAATTCACCATACATTATTTGTAAATGTACAGGCGAACCAAAAGACCTTTTAATTTTTCTATTACTGGCAAAACCGTGCGGGTACCACTAGTTTCATTATGTATATCAAAGCCGCTAATGTGTGAAAGCTAGTTGTTACAAATAAAGTATTCTTTAGTTGTTCATACTGATGTTAAAGACGTTTGAAATCGATAATGATAACAAGGGTAGTTCAAAAATACATCTAAAAAAAAAGTTTCTCCTAGATAACGGGACACCCCTCAATATTTTAAAACTTCTGGATAGTAATATCCTGGAAGAATTTTAGCTTCCTATTTCAACTGAAAGAGGGTGATCAACCCCCTCCCCCAAACTTCAAAAGTATGGGGAGGGGGGTTAAAAAAATACATTGAACTGAAAAAAAAAGCTACATATTATAATATACACGCTATTAATATGCATATACATTGCATTAAAATAATTTACGAAAAAATAAATAAAGAAAAAAAAACAGCAAGGGAAATGAAATGTTTCTCAATTTGTGGCATGTTCTATGCTACGGTTAATGTTAAATTAAGTGGTCATTGAGCAACTTCCTAAAATTTGAGTAATAAGCTAAAACCTTTACAGCATAGATTTATTGCTAAGTCTAAAAAAATAAAAAAAAATTAGGGGGTATCCTGGTCTCTACAATCCTAGTGTGCACCTCGAAGCGATTTTTCAAAAATTCTATTTTGTTCTTTTTCTATTACAATTTTAAGAACATTTTGCCAAGCAAATTATCACAACGTGGAAGAGTAAATTACGAAATTATCATAACGTGGAACCGTAACATTGGCGAGCAAATGAACATAGCAAATTGGCGAAAAATTCGTCATTCATTATTTGTAAATATACAGGCGAACCAAATGACCTTTGATTTTTCAACTACGGGCAAAGCCGTGCGGATACCACTAGTATAATATAAATGTAATACATATCCTCCCTTGCCCCCCCCCCTTCCTTGGAAAAAAAATTTAAATTATAGCTATTGTTCGCGAGTAGGCCGCTTTTCGTCAAATTTGTTGCTTGCAAATCATTGTTTTTCTGAATTCCTCTTCCTTCCCACTGATTGTGTGAATCATCTCTGATTAAACGTAAAACAACGTAATCAAATCGCTAAAACGAAAGAAATTGCTTTGATTACTTTATTATTTTTTGTTTACTTTGTCATTCAAAGGTATTTTTTCGTTTCTAATCTCTACTTCATTTACTACTAGTGGTTCCCTCACGGCTTTGCCCGAAGTAGAAAATTAAAAGATCATTTGGTTCAACTATATATTTAAAAATATTGGATGGTGAATTTCTCGCCAATTTGCTCGTCCATGTTACAGTTCCACGTTTTGATAATTTGGCAATTTACTCGTCCACGTTATGATAATTTCCTAGGTAAAATGTTTTTAAAATGGGAATAGAAAAAGAACAAAATCGAAATTTCGGAAAGTTGCTTCGAGGTGCACACCCTCATGCTACAAACCAACTTTGTGCCAAATTTCATGAAAATCGGTCAAACGGTCTAGGCGCTATGCGCATCACAGAGATCCGGACATCCAACCAGACATTAAGTTTTATTATTAGTAACTAGTGGTACCCGCACGGCTTTGCCCGTAATAGAAAAATTAAAAGGTCTTTTGGATCGCCTGTATATTTACAAATAATGTATGGAAAATTTTCTCGCCAGTTGGCTTGTACCCATGTTACGGTTCCACGTTATGATAATTTCGTATCTCGCCAATTGGCTTGTGCCCATGTTACGGTTCCACGTTATGATAATTTCGTAAATAATGTTAGGTGAATTTTCTCGCCAGTTGGCTTGTACCCATGTTACAGTTCCACGTTATGATAATTTCGTATCTCGCCAATTGGCTTGTGCCCATGTTACGGTTCCACGTTATGATAACTTCGTAATTTACTCGTCCATCTTATGATCATTTTGTTCTTAAAATTGGAATAGAAAAAGAATCACATCGAATTTCCTAAAAATCGCTTCGAGATGCACACCCCCATGCTACAAACTATGTGCCAAATTTCATGAAAATCGGCCAAACGGTCTAGGCGCTATACGCGTCACAGAGATCCTGACAGACAGAGAGACTTTCAGCTTTATTATTAGAAGTGTTTGAATACAATGTGGACGGTACTATTGTCGACGGTTTATGAGAGGGGGGTGGGTATGATCCCTATGACCCCCCCCCCCCCCAGTATGCGTACATAAGTATACATCCTATGGAAAGGGACAATAGGGCATTTCAAAATTGCAATTATGTCCCAAAACTTGCCAAAAAGGAAAGTTTTTGGGAGGTCACAGTGACCTCCTGTGACCGCTCATCAGGACACCCCTGAATAGGGATTTGAACTTAGTTGAAAAAACACGATTCTCATACGAACACATTAAAATGTTCGATTTTGACATTCTTTCTGCGATTTCAGCGGAAACCAAATAAGCAGGTTTTTACAATAAAACTAAAAGTAAAATAGAAGACCAAACTGCCAAAAAAAAAAAAAAAGATGAGGCATGAAAAATTTGCAGATTTAGTTAAAACATCATTAATCTGGACTAATAGGGGATCCAGGTCGTTCAATTAATAAAGATACGTTTTTTAAATAAATTATTTTTAAATTAAAAAAAAAACCGCCTTCAAAAAATACCCAGGAACTAAAAAGCAAAAAATAACCGATTACACTTACATTCTATTTCCTACCCAAACATAGAAATGAAATTTATTTTACAATTCCAGTACAAAAATCAACTAAACTAAACACCGAATTATAAAATAAACAGTGATTTAAATTACTATACGATGAATTATTTTAAATACCTAACTAATTATATACGATCTCTTAATTTTTAATAACATTTTGAAGTCTGGGCCTCCTATGAACAACTACATAGCGTAACTGACAACCCACCGAATCCTGAATTAAAAACTAATTTAACTATACGCGAAGTTAGTCTTTAAAACTAAACCTACTCAGTTACGTTTACTAAAATTAATAAATAGTAATACATATTAAAATAAGAAGAAAACAGTTCAGAAATGCTTATTATTGAAAGTTATCCATAAGACCTGAGACCCTCACATACATTTTGAAAAGGGGGGAAAAAACCACTTTTTCATGTTTTAAAATGAAAAAAAAAATGAAGGAAAGGGCAAGCAACAAGTTTTTGAACATAAATGTGCGATTTTTCTACTATAGTGTGTCAAAGATCAGGAACGCGTTTTTTTTTTTTTTTGCTAAAGGTTTGGTGTTTGCGATTACGGTAGTTATTGATAACTATTGCTTTTGCATTAAGTTCATACCAATAGAAATTTGATTTAGGAGTCTTGGGTTTAACGATTTCTAAATTCGCAAATCTGATTTTCGGTGTTTCTCGCGCTTTATTCAGTTAGAGTAAAACACGAAAATTTCAGACTTACGGGTGTACTTTTTAACTCAAGAAAGTATTTCGGAATTTTTGCGTCGCGTTAAGGATAACCCTCTGCAGTTCGTTTTTGTAAACATTTTCCCGAATTATAGATGAGTAATATGGTATTTACTAAGAAACCGCTCATATTCTTTTAGGTATTTCAAAAAAATGCTTAGTTTTTCAAAAATTGCCGAAAATGCGCATTTTTAAAACAATGGCGGGAAAATTGGCAAAAGGTTACCGGTTTTCTGGTTTCCCGGTTTTTTTTGGTTCCCGGATAAAAGGTTCTGCACTGTATTGAGGTTCAATGCGTTGGTGTTGAGGGGGGAAAAATCCACAGATAATCCGCACCTCTTTTTTTTTTTTTAACATTTTTAGCAGATAATCCGCAGAACATTACGGTACAATCCTTTTTTTTTTTAAATTTCAAGAAGGTACACATAAAAAAAAACAAAAAAAGGGGAAAATAAATAAAAAAATTTAATTGTTTCCTCAAAAAAGTGAGGGGGGGCCGGGCCCCCTCTGGCCTCTCTCACAAGCCGCCACTGTTGTACCAAGCAAATCTTCCTGATTTCCACGCAAAATCCAAGTTCTTGGTAAATCAGAATTCGTTATAAGGGAGTTTGACCGGTCGAACTCGTTTACAACGAGAGCGAGTAGGGGACCGCGAGATTTGCTCATTTTAACCGTGTGCTCGTAAAAAAACGAGTTTGTGGAAAAATCATAAAAGTTCATTCTTTACCATTACTATTATATTAATTATTCTCTCTAGTAAATTTGCCTTATTGTCTCTTTCTGATGCTATTTTTTCGAGGATTTGCTCTCTCTTTTTTTTCATCTGCATTAAGTTGAATTTGAGTTACAATATTCACGGAAGTCTACTTCAAAAGTGATAATATTGGTGTTTACAAATGTAGAATTTTTCAATGCTTCTCTCTACTCCACAAATTTAAAAAAAAAAAAAAAAAAAAAACGTTTCGTTTGTCTTAAGAGCATTGAAGGAATTTTTTCAAACAAAGATTTAGCTGAGCTAAATGTCAATTGAAAATTGATGAAACACAAAACAATCGCACGTTTTAAGCATGTTTGCTCGGTAAAAGCTAATTATGCTCCAATAGACTCAACATTGTACCAACCAAAGATTTCTTATTTCCTCGTTAAATCACGCTTCTCGTTAAATCAGGTCTCGTTATAAATAAGCTCGACTGTACTCTCAAATGCAAGCGCCAAGTTACCAGCGCCAAACTCGTCGATTAGTTTAGAAATCGATACAACCATCTATTTTTTTTTCTTTGGTTTCATTATAATGTTTTCTTTTTTTTGTCAGGGAGAGGGCGAGGGTCAGTTGCTCTTTTTGGCCACTCTATATACGCCTATACATTCTTCGATTATTATACATGAAAAAATGCCAGTGAAATGGATGCAATTGTGTAATGCAAGCAACAAAGCAATCTACAAATCACCAAGCAACCTACGCTGCTAAGAAGTAATGCCTTTAAAAAAAGAAGAAAGAAAAACTTCTGTATAAATACGGAATTCGACGGGGTACAAATTGTACACTAGGGTGGTTCGAAAAATTCGTTTTTTCAGCTAGAGTTCAGAACAACCCCTAGTTTTTTTCGACTTACTAATAGTATTATGCAGTAAAAGTTTTAGCTTCTTACTCAAAAAGGGTGCTCAATGACCCCTCAATTGAACATTAGCCGTAGCATAGAAAATGTCACAATTTAGATACATTTAATTTCCCCCAGCTGTATTTTAGTAAATAATTATTTTATTGCAATGTATATTACTCGTGTATATTATAATATGTAGCATTGTTTTTTTTTTTTCAATTCAATGAATTTTCTTAACCCCCCCCCCCCCCCCCCCCCCTCCCCATACTTATGAAGTTTGGGGAATATGGTTGAGCACCGTCTTTTAGTTAAAATAGGAAGCTAAAATTCTGCCAGTATATTACTATCCACAAGTCTAAAAATATTGAGGGGTGTCCTGTTATCTAGGAGAAAGTTTCTTTTACTTGTATTTTTGAACCACCCTATTGTACCCGTCGTATATATTGTACCCCAACGGAGAAACATTGAAGTAACAAATTGAATTACCAGTGTGAAAATTATGTAGCACATTTGTGTTATCAGAATATCAGGGGTGCCCACGAGGTGCGGTCTATTGCGCAGACTGCTCTATTGAAACTTTTAGGGGGTCGGGAGGAGAGTTCTCCATTGCATTTGTAGGTGGTGCGCCATCACCCTTTGGGGAGGGGCATTCGAGTGAATATTGATAAGCAATTTAGCAGTAATGACTAACAAGCTATTAAAAGTCTGTGCCCTAAATTACAGCACTAATCATTTCTACTCTACGGGTTTGACAAGTTTGTGGAAATCCAATTTAATATTTTTCATGCATTGACCGATTTCATACTTATTGTCCGTTGTGGAAATGAAGTTCCAAAGCAAGAACAAGAAAAATATTTTTCTCGCTTTTTTTTTTACTGAGGAGTTTATAATGTCTTTGCTCGTTTGCTTTGAATCTGTTAATGTGGTCAGATGAAATCACTTAACAGATGTCATGTGTTGACATTGACTTCTGTGTCTGATGAATAAAGTTTAATGTTAGTCATTTCAAAAAATCAAATACAAATACAGTCGGACCTCGATATAAGGTCACCCCTCGGGACTTCACGAAACTGACCTTATAAGCGGATTGACCTTATAACCGATTCATATATATTCATTGATAACTAAACATTTAATTCATTAAAACACTTCAAAATTTAATGCGTTCAAAACTATCAGTTAATTAGGTTATTATAGTTAAATTGATTTGAACCAATTTAAATTTTTGGAATCAATAAGAAATTTTGAAATTATTTTTAAAACTTCCATTTTGAGTAAAGCTGCTTTCAAATATCCCCAAGCAAACAACTGATGTGCAACTTACCTTACTTAAATTGTCATTAATACAGGGCTAATGTGTTTTTCCTTTAATATAAACAAAATGGTTTCTAATTATTTTCTGAAAATTTCTTCATCTTCTCATGACTGGTAAAAGAGTGCAATATGTACACGCCGAGTGCCCGCATTACTGCTTCATATTTTAGTATCACTGTCGTAATGCTAACTTGCTACTGCATTCTGTGCACTACCTGCTACGTTAATAGGAAAAACGACATTTCACTTTTGAAGGATCGTATATCGCGGTGAATTCTTGGAAGTGAATCTGTTAGGCACTGAAATCATTCAAAGAAATCTGACAAAAGTGATCTTATAAGCGATTAATGTATTACGACCTGACCATGACCATATATCCGATAATACATGACATAGAATTCTTATTCAGTGAGCCGAGACTTTAGAAAAGTGACCGTATATGCGGGGTGAGTTTATAAGCGGGAGACCATATATCGAGGTCTGACAGTAAATAAATCAAAGGCGTAACACGAATTAGCTTGAATGCCCCTCCCCTCCTTCCAATAAAGTTGACAGCAGCTGTTCTAATTGCGTCCAGTAATCTGCTACAAAGAACCAAATCTCTTAAACTTGAAGAGATATTCCCACACCTGCTTTTTGTTATCAACGTTCATTTTGGTATAAGTAGCAACTATTGAGAAGGATAGCAATAACAGCAACTAGGGCATCAAAGCTTGTAACGCAATTAAACTGTTTACGAACTAGTCATTGTGTAATATAAAAACGTGATGAAATTTTGGATTATTTCTCCTGATCAGATTCAAATCAACGCATTTGTTCGTAAGAAAAATGCTTCTGTGTGTGCGTGGGGGTGGGAGGGAGGGTTGTGAGGGGGGGGGGGGGGCGTAATTACTCAAACCTCTTCTTTCCTAGAAATATACTTTCGTGAAAACACCCCCCCAGAGCCATTGATTTGAATATGAATGCAAATTCTAATACAGTAGCTTATGCATATGAAAGGGCTATTTTGAATTTTTAAAATACCCCTCTCAGAAGATATTTTGATCAAAACACCCCCCTCCAGAAAGTGATTTTGAATTTAAAAAAAAAACTGTCCAGGAGGTATTTTTCCAACACCCCCCCCCCCCCCACCAGAAGATATTTTTGATCAAAACCTCCTCCAAAAGATACTTCAGGCTGCGCTAGAAACTTAGATGTTATATAAACCCTGTGACCCCCCCCCCCAAAGGCGATGGAGCAATTCCCCGCAAAATGAGATCAAAAAACCGATAAAACCAACCTTCCCTAAAAACTTCAATGGTGCAGTCTGCACCATAAATTATACCTCGCGTGTACTCCTCTAAATATTAACCCGTAAATTTGATAAAAAAATCCATAATTTATCACATTTACAAATTTTAGGAGGATTTTGATTAAAGACCGGTGATTGTGCAACGTCACCGGATTGATTGCATTTAGTTACATATATACGAGAAAAAAATATTAAAATTTCAAAAGTACGGCCTGTTGAGTTGTTTGAGACAAAAAGTGAGAATGGGGTTTAAAAGATGTTTTTCAGCAAAATGCAGTTACATTACCGTGGGCAAGTAAAGAGCAGTAACTGCAAATTTTTTAATTTTTGTCATCCATTGCACGATAGTTTTATTGTACAAGCTTGCGCTTATATGGTTCTCGCTGAAAAAAAAGCGCGAAAAAACGTCTAATTATTACCTTGCCCTTGTTGATAGTATTGAATCCAAAACGTGATTCTTCAAACATCTCGAAAAACTCATTTCTGCAAGTACTGCCGTTTACCTGCCCCAGGGGTGCCCACCCCCAAATGAAAAAAACACTCCTCAAAACACCTCCTCTAAAAATTTCAATATCGCAGTCTGCGCCAATATCCCCCCCCCCCCCCCAGGTGGGCACCCCTGCCTGCCCACCGGCAACGGCAGTATAGTGCATACAATGAAAATTAAAAAAACATAGTCCTAAAATTTACCTTGTTCCCTATGGAAGGTCACCGTGGCTCCCCCAAAATTTTCTTTATTCAGCAAAATTACCATCATTCGGCATAACTATCATCATCCGGCAAAACTTGGAAATCTATTTGGAAAAATTATCATCATTCGGCGAAATTTGAAGTTCCATTCGGCAAAATTTGAAGTTCCATTTTGCAAAACTATCAGCAATTGGCTAAGTTTATAGTGTCATTAGGCAAATTGAGAATTTCCGTCCTCCCAAAATAATTTCGTTCGGGGCTCCCCTGTTTGAAGGAGAGGGGGGTGCTTGGTCAAAACGTCCGTTAATATTTTATTAGGATTGGGCGAGATGACAAGACCAAGATATCTAAAGAGCGGGAGGGGGACCCCAGAACAACATCTCCAGCCTTGAAATATCCAAATTATCTGGTGATATCACTCACACCACCTGTTTTTAAGTCAAATTAAACAGATATGCTGTATTTTATTGCGCCACGGAAGAAAATTTTCTACGATCAACTCAAATCGAGGCTGACCGCGAAGGTTTAAAATCCTCTTAATGCTCGCTTCGGAGATTTTTTTTCTCAAAATGGACGCCCTTTGAAATTGTAGAAGAACAATTGATGTTTTTCAGCAAGAAAACCCTCATTGGAGTGGAAGATGCACTCATTTGCATACGATCCGCGCGAAAGTTCGATAGCGGGATTTGATTGGCCGAGATCGGGAGAGGAAAGCTGACGGTCCTCTTTCATCGATTACGCCAGTTTTCTAATGTTTGTGTTTGTACGCGAGTTAGCCTGTTGCGTTTGGAGCTAGTCTTGATTATTAACTTAGATCCAAAGGATTTTAAAATGCTGTGTTCTCTACAAACTCCCAAGAGAATGAAAGTAAGTTTATTCAACACATTTTTCACACCATATTTTAATCTTAAACGAAAATGAGAAATGCTTTGTTCTTTTTTATGGTTAAAATGGAAAAACAACATGTAGCATTTACGTTGTTTTTTCATTGCTTTCATGTTTCAGCATAGAAAATCTTTAGATAAGGGATTCCCAAAGTAGGTTCCATGGCACGATGGGGTGCCGCAGAGTGTGTCGCGAAGTGTCCACGGTACGAAAAGCGGAGTGTCGTGATAAAGTTTCAATTTTTCAAAGTATACCACGAACCGGCAAAGTTTGGGAACTCCGGTTTTTGATATTTTTCTTTTAAGTCTGACTTTAATGCGGAATTTTTTAGACAAATGTTGTTGTTTTTATTTTATTCGTGTTTGTGATAATTCCCACTAACTGATTTAATATTGGTTTTTAGCTAAAATGTTTGGAAAAAAACTGCTCACTTTCGAGGTAAATTAAACCATGTGATTTTAGAAATTTCATATCTCTGATGGTTTTGCAGACAAAGAGGGGGCAACGGGGGAGGGGGGATCCTGTTTATCCTATCACTTTTAAGCGGGAATTATGAATTAGATTTTGTGCTTTCCTCTAACATTTTTGTTTTTATGTGTGTGTAATGTTTTCTACCAAACACTTATGTATTACTGCACAATTTTGTAATCGTCTTACTACCGAGTGCCGAAGAAGGGGGGGGGGGGGGGGTCATTATGTAGGTTATATTATTGACATTGTTCGGGGAGTTTCGAAGGTATTGTTTAGGGGGCTCTAGTTCTCGGGGGTTGTTCCATAGCATCCTCAGGGGTTGCGCCATCCTCCCCCTTTTTTTTGGGGGGGGGGCGTACTTCTACCTAGGAATAGTATAATTTATTCAGTCATATCAAAATTTGTTATGTTCAATGTACCCATGAGTTTATTCCATCTAGTGGCTTCACCTTGCGACAACAATTAGAAAGGATTATTTAAAAGTCTTGTTTATCCCATCTCCTTTAAACGGGATGATTAATTGGTTTTGTGCTTTTATGTCTATCCTCAAACATTTTTTGTTTTCATGTGTGTTAATTATTTTTCACCGAACATTTTTTTTTTTTTTTTTTTTTTTGTTACTGTACAATTTCGTAAAAGTCTTCCAACAGGATGCCTAGGAAGGGGGAGGGGGGATTCATTACGTAGCACAGTGTTTCGATTAATACAAGCTAACTGGACAAAAGTCAAGTTCAGAACTCATCATTTCATCACATAAAATATTTGTTCCTAAATTCACATGATTTAATTGTTCAAGAGGGATATTATTTATACTGGTAAGTTTTTTTTTTTCCCCCAATTTAATTACTCGATCTGATAATTAAATAATTTTTTTTTTTGAAGATAAACGTAGGAGTTTTTGCTCGGTTAAAAACCTTTCAAGTGATGGTAATGGTTTTACCACGTTTGTACTCGGCCAAATTTTCTGTATAATAGCAGCAATTTTCCCATTATTAATAAGGCGTATTATAGTCAGCTCACTCTAGAACAACATATTTTTTTCCTCTAGAATACTTTCTTTCAAGTAGATTTCTTTAAAGAATTATTGAAGCACACCCAAAGCTTTGGGAAAAAAGAAATGTATTGTACTCGAGTGTGCTGACTGTAATAAGTCTCATTATTAATAGTAAAGCTGTAGCTGCTATATACAAAAAAATTTAGCCCGGGTACAAATGGGTACAAGTAATTGTCATTACTTGAAAGTTTTAAAACAGGCAAAAAAAAAAAAAAAAAATCAGTCTTTCATCTTTTAAAAATTATTATTGTTTGACTATCAGATTAATTAAATTAGGGAAAAAAAGCACTTACTTAGTATAAGAAATACCCCTCTTGAACAATAAAAATCATGAAATCAGGAACACTTTAATTTTGTGTGATGAAATGATATCTGGAACCTCAACTGATTTATTCAATTACAAACGAATACGTACCTTATTACTCACGTGACGGGAGTTAGACATAAACAAATAACTAAGTATCATGTTTTGATTTATTGTTTGCATTATCCCAATGCCAAAGTTAAGAATTTTGAACATGACGTTTGTCCACCTAGCTTGTACTAATCGAAACACTGTGCGTAGGTTACAATATTAAAATTGTTCACGGAGTTTAGAAGGGATTGTTTAGGAGGTTCTAGTTGTGTCAATTAGCGACAAAATCAGAAAGGAATATTTGAAAAATTTATTTTTTTGAGATGAATAATTACCCAAATAAACAGTGGACAAAATTTGTTGTAATTTCGTGCACATGTGTTTCACAAATGCAGTGCTTTTTTAAAATTTATGTGGCAGTTTTCGAGCAGAATAGGTGTAAATAACCTACTGTGAGTTGTACTTTAATAAGAATATTTATAAAATTCAACTGATTTTTTTCGTTCTTTTTCTGTAATTTCAACTGCAACTAAATTATCGCAGTATTTCCCCCTGAAATTGTCCTTATTGACAACACATTTCTTATGGCCTTTATAATTTCCTTAATTTATGTTGCTTGATTTAATTTTGCTGTTTATGAAAATGTTAGTACAGTGTTGCCAGATTGGGGGAAATTTCCCCATTTTGGGGAAATCTGGTGATCTCTGGAGAAATGAGTTTTGAGGAGAATTCATTGGGGAAAATTATTTTTCTTGGGGGAAAACCTGGGGAAAGAAAAAAACCTCGGGGGAAAAAAGAATTTTTTCGTATTGAGATTCACGGCAAGTAGTAGTTACATTGTTTGTATCAAATAGCATTGGTTTAGCTTTGATCAACTTTATGGAATTCGCATTTCGCCTTGTGTGGAATATTATGTTACGGAATTCGCATTAATGTTCTGCGTAAGTAACTAGTTGATACGTGAAACAGGCAAAACTAAGTGTGATGAAGAATGTTCTTGAATAAATATATACAAAAATTATAGTTTAAATGTACATACAGAAGCAGAGTAGTAAATGCAAGTAGAAAAAAAACATTTGGTTATTTCTTATCTTTCGGTCAGGCGCTTGAATTTATGACTAGTGGTACCCGCACGGCTTTGCCCGCAGTAGAAAATTAAAAGGTGTTTTGGTTCCCCTGTATATTTACAAATAATGCATGATGAATTTCTCGCCAATTGGGTTGCCCACGTTACGGTTCCACGTTATTATAGCTTGGTAATTTACTCGTCCATCTTATGATAATTTTGCTCGGGAAAATGTTCTTAAAATTGGAATAGAAAAAAAAAATCAAATTTTCGAAAAATTGCTTCGAGGTGCGCATCCCTATGCTACAAACTAATTTTGTGCCAAATTTCATGAAAATCGGCGAAACGGTCTAGACGCTATGGGCGTCACAAAGATCCTGACAGACAGAGAGATATCCAGACAGAGAGACTTTCAGCTTTATTATTAGTAAAGAAGATAAAGATAAAGAAGACAAAAAAAAAAGTGAAAATGGGAAGAAAAAAAAGTTGGGGAATTTTATAAGAAAATTTGGCTATTTGGGGGGGGGGGGGAATTTCAGGAGACAAAATATTAAAGGAAGTCGATTCATTTTATGAAAATATTAGTGGAAAAATAATTTTTGAATTTGGGGAATTTTGATGGAAAACATCGCTTTTTGGGGAAAAGTAGGAAGGAAATTAGGGAAATCTGGATTTGCCCATCTGGCAACACTGTGTTAGTGATCAGTTTATTAGTTATGCCTTCGCTGTACTATTAATTTCCAGTAATTTATTATTGCTATTTTTCGAAATTACTGGTTGTTTGAAAGTGTTACTGCTACATTTAGTATCCGCAGAAATTGAAGACATTGGTGAGAGAGAGAATGAGGGGGAGGGGCGGAGAGGCATTATTTAAAGACGTTTAGAAATCGGAAAAGAAAAAAAAGAAAACTAATTCATTTTAAAAGACTTTGCCTTTATATATAATATTATGCTAGAATTTGAATCTTCAATTTCAGTTGTTTTATACAAAATATAACGTTGCTTAACGTGCCAGATCTAAGGGGGCAGCAATCCAGGCCCTTTCCCCGGGCAGTTATTTCTGGGCTGGGGAGCTGGTTCACCCTATTTCTATTTTTTTACCTTTGAAATTCGATATAAAAACTTGGAACTAAGATGGGTAGTGGTGGTAGTTTAAAGATTTGTCCCGGTTCTGAAAAATCAAAGATCAGGCACTAGTTACTTTAGTGCATCGGTTCCCAACCGGTGGTTCGAGAACCCGTGGGGTATCGCGAGAGGCATAAAAGAGGTTCGCGAAAAAAATGTTGTAATGACGGAATTCAGTATCGGATCAAGGGAGGGGGGGGGGGAGTAAGCCGCTGGGGCGACAACTTTGTGGAAGCAATAAATCCACCCTATTTCTATGTTTCTTTTCTTTTCAACTAGGGAAACTGGAAGGAATATGGGTGCGGGTGGAAGTTTTAAATAGGGAAGTTTTCGATTTTTCAATTTTATTTTTATATGATAGAGTAGTATTTATGAACATCATAGGTGAAAAAAAATTTGCGATACGAGAAGTAGTTTTTTTTAATTAATTTTTAAAGTTTAAGCGATTGTGACGTCAAATGGCACAGGAAGTGACGTCATGCGCTCTTCCGCCTCGCTTAGCTGACAAGGAGAAGCCGAAAGAAGTGCAGTTGGCTTCGTTTAAGACGGACTTTCTGGAATATTAAACCTCTCATCCTCTCGGAAATATTCGAATATCATCATTGATGTTACTTGAGGAAAATTATTTAGATTGTGCTTTAACGAATCCGGCCTCCATAGTGTGTTCAAAAGGATTATTGAATTTCTAAAACATAAAAATATCAGCGCGCTCAAAATGTTCGTAGCTGAAACAAGGGATCTTCGGCGGAAGGCTGCCCATTAGTGCCCTGTGACGTAAACTCGTGACGTTTCAGAAAAGCGCACTTTTGCGCGTGGATTTTTAAAAATTCATTAAAAATCCATCATGGTGTTTTGAAATTCGGCGATGGTGAATTTTTTAGTTTTGAGGGTCAATTAAAAATATCCAATAGTCGAAATAGGAACATTTAATAGGTTGCAACTTCCTTATTTTTGCCCTGGTTTCGAAAAATCGTAGATTCGTCACTGGCGAAATTTTAACGTGCTTAATTGAGATGTACTCTTCAATTCAGTTTTTTTTCGTTCATTATTTACTCGTTTCCGTCTCTCATATTCGACGTATTCTTTGAATGAAAATATTAGCATACTGGCTGACATATATTGTACATTTAAAGAATTAAGTGTGTATTACAAGGAGAATTTTACTTTGCAGCAACGTAGGTATACTTCTATATTTTTGCAATTATGTTTCAGTTCTTGTTATGAACGATTGAGCAACATCAAACTTTGAAGATCCCTCAAAATGTATTGTGTATGAGTGGTTGAGTGGTTTTTTTTTTTTTTTTTTTTTTTTTGCTTGTCACATTGACTTACTAGCCAACGGGTTCGCGAACATCTCGAATTTTGGAAGGGATTCGCAAGGGAAAAAAGGTTAGAACCGCTGCTTTAGTACAATCATTTGGTTTGTATTAGTTTCCACCCTCTTGCTCAAAAGACATATGAGGCAGTGAGAAGCAAAGGGATACAAGTGGTAAAATTAAACATTTGAAGATAACCAGTACAAATGGTAGGTGAACCTCTCCCCCCCCCCCCCCCCCTCTGTCTTTGGGCAAGAGATAGTACTAGTAGCCCTGGTAGGTGCTGCTGTGCAGCATGATTTAGAAAAAAAATTCATTGGAAGTCTACCTAGGACGTAATCTTTATACGTGTTTTACTCAAAACTTGAAAATTTCCACTTACATGCCTTTGCTTCTCACTGCCTCATATCATTAGGGATGGGAACTGAGAAAAACCGTAAATATTGGATAAAAAAGTTTTTTCGGTTTCCTCTCAAGGGGTTTTACATTTAATTGAAAAATTCGTAATTTCTTGCACATAGTAATGCATTAAGAAATTTTAGTAACATTCAAATGTTAAAAAAAAGGTCGTGAAAATACCAACTTCGATAATACAAGATGTACGAGGTAATTGAATTTTTCTGTGAACGAAAGTTAAAATTTCTATTTTCTTCACCGAAACTAAATATATATACACAGAAGAGAATTGTATAAATAAAATCGATTACTGATGTTTATGTTAAGTTTTATTATATATTTTTGTGTGTACATATCTTTGTGTGTGCAGTACACAGATATAAATGTATGCAATAACTTTTTACTAGAGAAAGAAAAATTGCTTGTTTAAAATCTCGTAATTTACGAAAGGAAAAAAAAAACAGGTCAGAATTTCACCTTTTCGAAATTTAAAAATCATATCCTACTTAAAATCAACTACCGAGTGGGATTTAATTGTAAAATTTTTGGTGTTTTGAACTTAGAAATATACTGGCAATTATAAAATAGAAAGGCTTTTTCAATTTAATCGAAGTTTTATGCAAATGTCTAAGAAGGAAAAATAATTGAAAGGAAGGCTGCATTCATTTCAAATAGTTCGCACTTTTTGAGTTTTGTGAGAAAATATACAGTGGCTCCCAAAAGTGTTCGTACACCTACGACTTTCAACGAAATAGGGCCCTATCCATTGGTTAGAATTATTATTTCGGAATAGGTATTTAATTATGAGATCTATGATCAATTTTCAACAAAACATAAATTTTTTAAAAAAATATTAAAACTTAATTTTTTAAAAATCAAAAACCAAAAAGTGCCGGAAATTTTATCTTACAAAAGTCTTCGTACACTTAAAAAATGTCTATATATTGTTGAACAATCTAACTTTTTATTAAGTTATTATTCAGTAGAATATCATGCAGTATCAATAACACCTTTAAAACGTCTGGGAATAGATTTCATTTTTTTTTCTTTCTTTTTTTGCGTCATTTCTGAGTAAGTGTTCTACCACACTTCGAGTCTTATTGTTACTAGCTCTAATTTCGTTTCAAAACCGTATTTTCGTAATCTAGCCTCCAGATATCTTTAAATATGTTACATTAAGTTCAAATCTGGAGATTAAAGGGGTATTTTCTAAACTTGAGGACCATTTTTGAGGCACTATAACGTTGAAAACCGTGTGATTCTTATCGTTGTCTTGATAAAAAAAAAAAAACAAAGTTGTTTCCGATAACCAAATTTTTGGCTAATAGTTTAAAATTGGTTTTTAAAATATTTAAATGAACAGCATGATTCATTATTTCAGCAAAAAATTCCAAACTACCAAGTTTTAGTGCTGATATGCACCCTCCCAAAAGTGTTCGTACACCTACGACTTTCAACGAAATAGGGCCCTATCCATTGGTTAGAATTATTATTTCGGAATAGGTATTTAATTATGAGATCTATGATCAATTTTCAACAAAACATAAATTTTTTAAAAAAATATTAAAACTTAATTTTTTAAAAATCAAAAACCAAAAAGTGCCGGAAATTTTATCTTACAAAAGTCTTCGTACACTTAAAAAATGTCTATATATTGTTGAACAATCTAACTTTTTATTAAGTTATTATTCAGTAGAATATCATGCAGTATCAATAACACCTTTAAAACGTCTGGGAATAGATTTCATTTTTTTTTCTTTCTTTTTTTGCGTCATTTCTGAGTAAGTGTTCTACCACACTTCGAGTCTTATTGTTACTAGCTCTAATTTCGTTTCAAAACCGTATTTTCGTAATCTAGCCTCCAGATATCTTTAAATATGTTACATTAAGTTCAAATCTGGAGATTAAAGGGGTATTTTCTAAACTTGAGGACCATTTTTGAGGCACTATAACGTTGAAAACCGTGTGATTCTTATCGTTGTCTTGATAAAAAAAAAAAACAAAGTTGTTTCCGATAACCAAATTTTTGGCTAATAGTTTAAAATTGGTTTTTAAAATATTTAAATGAACAGCATGATTCATTATTTCAGCAAAAAATTCCAAACTACCAAGTTTTAGTGCTGATATGCACCCTCACACAAGAACGCCTTCACCGTCCTGATTAACTGGTTCAACTAAGTTCTTAAGATTAAGTTCTTAATTTTTTTTCTTCTATTTACAATTATACAAAAATTTAACCAAAAATGTTGAATTCATTTTTATCTGTAAGTAAGACGTAATTTCCGAACGTTTTGAGCTTTTTTATCATTGATTTTGTGACAAAAAGCGTAAGCTTTCTGTTTTTCGCACGGCCAAGAAAAGAAAATTTTTGCGGGAAGAGGTCTCATTTAATCCAGCTAATCAGAGAACTTGGCGAACAATTTTAGGTGAAAATTAAATGTAAAAATTTTCATTTAACTCTGCAGAAACTTTTACAGCACTCAAATGTGTCTTTTTCATAATTTTTTTAACTGTAAATCTCCGATTACGCTTTGTCAATTTTGCCGGTTGACCTTTTCTTACCTTATTTTCGATCCGATTATTTTCTTTAAAGCATTTTATCAAGCACTTTACTATAGAATGGAATAAACTAATTAATTTAGAGACATTTCAAACCAATTTACTGCTACTGTGAGGAAAAAATTCAAATTTCGAATGGTGTTTGTGGTTTTTTACGAATACCAGCCATTTTAAAGTAATAAGCACAGTATTAAGAAATAAATAAACAAAAAATTAAAGCCAAATGACTTTTAAGGGTCTACACAATGCAAAAATAATAATAAAAAAAGACATACGATAATTTTAATCATGAATTTATTCGAAAATATTTGAGTGTACGATGACTTTTGTGGCATATGATTTCTGTCTCTTCGTTTTTTGACCCATTTCAAAAAGAAGATCCGTCAATATTTTAAAAAGAATACAGGGTTTTATTTAGAACGACCTAGCAATGATGGGGGAAAAAAATTGGACTTCATATTCGAATTCAGTTTTGCATTAATTTGGTTTTACTAAAAAATTTCAAAGTGTACGAACACTTTTGGGAGCCACTGTAGCTTTTTCACAAGATTTTAATTTTAATTTTTTTTTTTTTTACCAGTTTTCTAGAAATTCTCCGGAAAAAGCTGGGTTTTTTTTTCTACGGATTCAAAGTTTCCTAAAATTTTAAATCTCTACATGTATTATCCTCCCCCGACCCAAAAAATCTGATATTCAGAAACAATCCAAATAATATTCCACTCTGTTAAAAAAACAGTAATAGTCTTGTGATTAAAATCCTTTAGCTACTAAAAAAAAAAAAAAAAAAATTCCCCCACAAATAAACTGTTTTTTCTTACTTTTTCTTAAACATTGCCTGTTGAATTTCATATTCTTTTAAATGTCATGGAAAAACTGTATGGAGATGAATCGTTCAAGTAGAGAACGAAAAATATTTCTTCGTATATTGTAAAACGTTGTTTATACTTCTCTCGATTTTCGTCTTATAACGAGGTTTTGAGAGAGTACTATTTTTTTCATTGTACATGCTAACCATACCTCGTTTCTCTTCAAATTTCTATTGCCCTGACAGCAGAGGAAATCTGGTATTACTTCTCACATTCTCAGTCACAAACTGAAAGATAAGAATATTTTCAACCAGGGCTGCGCATTTGGAGGGAAAGTCGCAGACTCCTGGATTTTGAAACGTCTGACTCCGGCTTTTTTTTTTTTTTTCAATTTTTTTCCCCTGATGGCAAGAGGGAAAACCCCAAAAAGTGATTGAAATATTAATTTTTTTAATGAAATTCTGGCCTCCTCTTTTATTGCTAACCTGAGCTGCATACAACGTTGGAAATTCTGTTTTAAAAATCAAATTTTCCAATAGTTGCGATTTCTAAAGTGAGATTTCTTAAAACCCCCATTTTTCAATGAAAAGGATTAATTTGCTCTCCTTTTAATGTTTAACAAATTAATGTTGATATAATCGTATGAATTCCATTACGTAAGAGTTTCGAGGGGAAGAGAGTCGTAAAAATCTCTACACACCTTTACTTTTTTTTTGGGGGGGGGGGGGAGTCAAACCCATCCCATTCTTACGTATTATTTTCAAAGTCGATATTTTAGATGATAGAGCGAGTCGTCAAATGGTTTGACAAGGATCATTGATCTCGTTTTAACTGTTTTGTTTCCTGTGAAATTAATCAAAAATTAGTTTATTATTGTTCTAAAAGTGTAACTAATTTGTAGATTGTTATTTGAATTGTGTTTACGATTATTCAAAAACTTACGTTTAACTACTGATTAATGGTATTTTAAAGACTAGATATTTGTCTAATAATCTATATATATATAAATCTCGTGTCACAATGTTTGTTCGGGGTAAACTCCGAAACTACTCAACCGATTTTTATCAAATTTCATACCTATGTGTCATTTGGTCTAACTTAAAAGATAGGATAGTTTTTATAATTTTTTATTGCAAATTTAATATTAATTATACAATAATAGGTGAATTAATTGTTTAGTTCTAAAAAATTTTAATAGATGGCGGTGTAAGTTAATTGATCGATATAATTCTAACGCTGTATAACTTACTGCTTATTTACTAATAAATAACTTTATTTAGGCACTAAAATATGAAGTTCTTTATTTAATATTGCAATTTTTAAATACATTTAGTGTCCAATTGAGGGGGAATTGAATACAGATAGGGTGTTCTGTATTCAATTCCCCCTCACGATTTAATTTATATTCTTTAAATTAAATCGTGGGTAATATTATTATATTCTTTTATAATCTACATTATAACTGTGTATGATTTCTGAAGTATGACCAATATTCTGGATTTACTATTTCACGATGCAGCCAGTTCAATTTGCAATTAGGGTTATATTAATTAGCAGGCTTCAAAAAAAGGAGGAGGTTCTGAACTCGTCGGATTTGTTTTTCCTTTGTACAATGTTCCATAAATACTTGAAGACACCTGTACACAGGGAGGGGGGAGGGACACCTGTTGACCCAGTCCCGAGCCTGGAGGGGGCCCAATATTTTTGTAACTAACGGTGAAATATAGGGGTAAACAATATGGAGAGGGGCCCGGAAAAGTCATTTGTGATGAGTTCCAAAATTTCTGTGCACGCCCCTGCCTGTACCGAAAAGGAAAAGTCTTAAAAGGAAAAGTCTTTTTTTTTTTTTTTTTGTTTGAAACAGCATAGTGCCTCGACGGTCTAATGTTAATCAAGTTCAGGTTTGATGAAATTGGGGGAACTCTTCAAATATAATACTCACATTTAAATCGATTTGTACTTTATTAACTTTGTATATCGTCTCACTTAGTGAACCGGTTTTTATGCTTTTTTTTTTTTTTTGTTTAGTGGTGGTTTTGTTTAGGGGTGGTCTAACCTAGGTTCCAAATCTTTGATTTGCCCTATTTGTTCTTTAGGGAAAAGTTAAGGGTAAAACAATAAATTTCATGCAATTTCCCTCACAAACGATTAAATATAAAACCCATTGATAAACGAAGGCCATAAAACAAAGGTTTATACTTTCTTTACCTATAGTTAAAGAAAGTACTAAAAATATATATTATTAAGAGAAATGATAATGAAAATTTTGAATTAAGGATTCTCTGAAGCAAACATAAAATTCATTCCAGTGGAATTTTTATTCTTCATTTATAGTGGGGCCATGTGAAGAAACATGCGACGTTTATCACGAGTTACATGATACTGATTGCGAAACATAAATTACAATATTACAATTCTTAAATTTACGATTTTACAAATTTAAACTTTAAGCGATTTCATTTTTTTAGTGACTCGTGCATTTGCTTTCGGAAAGCAAACTTTGATAAAGTTGAACAAATGATAAAGCACAATTTTTTTTTTTTTTTTTTTGTACATAGTTACGCATTTGAAAAAGATTTTCTTCACAGTCGTTGGAAGTCTCCGAGACACTCGCCGTGTTATTTACACCACTAAAAAGCAAAAAATAATTTACTTTTAAATAAAAAAAAACGCCTTCAAAAAATACCCAGGAACTAAAAAGCAAAAAACAACTGATTACACTTACATTCTATTTCCTACCCAAACATAGAAATGAAATTTATTTTACAATTCCAGAACAAAAATCAACTAAACTAAACACCGAATTATAAAATAAACACTGATTTAAATTACTATACGATGAATTATTTTAAATACCTAACTAATTATATACGATCTCTAAATTTTTAATAACCTTTTGAAGTCGGGACCTCCTATAAACTACTACCCAACGTAACTGAGTAGATTTATTTTTTAAGACTAATTTCGCGTATAGTTAAATTAGTGTTTAATTCAGGATTCGGTGGATTGTCAGTTACGTTATGTAGTTGCTTATAGGAGACCCCGACTTCAAAAGGTTATTAAAAATTAAGAGATCGTATATAATTAGTTAGGTATTTAAAATAATTCATCGTATAGTAATTTAAATCAGTGTTTATTTTATAACTCGGTGTTTAGTTTAGTTGATTTTTGTACTGGAATTTTAAATTTCATTTCTATGTTTGGGTACGAAATAGAATGTAAGTGTAATCAGTTATTTTTTGCGTTTTAGTTCCTGGATATTTTTTGAAGGCGTTTTTTTTTCTTTTTTTTTAAATTTAAAAGTAATTTATATTATATTGATAAAAGAAATGGAATCTTACGTTGGAATAGGGAGAGGGATTTGAAAAATCTTAACTGTTGAGAGTACGGGGGGTCAAAAATTGCCAAAGTGATCCTTACGTAATTAATGAATAGCCCCTTAACACGGCAATATACTAATCATTTCTGCAGTAGTTGATGTATTAACTTAAAGTATTAGCTTAATCTAGCAAAAGATAAATACAAAGTAGTTATTTAAATAAACGTGTCGCCTTTCTTAGAATTTAAAGTGCACGTGACACTTCAATTATGCTTCATTAAAAGTAATCTGATTAATCCAAAAGTTCATAGTGATGATTTACATTGTCAAAAAATAGAATATCTAAATTAAAGAAGGAAAAACCATTTTAAAAAAGAACAATATCAACACTTTGACGCGTCATTTTTTGCTAGAATTGCAGCTTTGGTCCTTTTAGACATAGGTTTCACCAGCTGTTTACATTGAAGGCTACTAATATATAGCAATGAGTTCAATTTTGTTGTTTCTTATCCTCCTGTAGTCAGACGAGGTCTATCAGACCACTGACACTGAGAAAATTGAGGACCAGTAGGGGAGATGAATAAATGTCCTCTCTAGAAAGTTCCACACAGTCGAGGATATGTTTAGGAGAGGCCTGCTCACTTTTACATTTAGTGCAGACCTCGTAGATTTTACTGCCCTCGAAAAACGAGAGACCTCTTATGTGGCCGCTCGCCAGTCTTTAGATTGCAGTTCTAGAAGCTCTTTCACAATTGATGGTCAAGAAAGAGCCTGCTTTTTCACTAACCAGTAATGACAGGGAGGAATCCTCCACGCATTCGAGATTTCAGAATTTCTTCTGAACTGATGTTCAAGATTGGTGAGGGACGAAGATTAAGGATAGCCTTGGTTGCAGTCCTCCTTGGCCAGTTCATCCTCTCTTATTGGCAAAAATGTCTACATGAGAAGGAATCCATTGAAATTAAATTTCATGGGACTCGGAAATGAGCTTGAGTTTCTGAATGACAGAAATATTGGTTTTATCTCCTATTGCAACCCAGTTGCATAGGTGCTGAAGTGAGCTCCTACTGTCCGAAAAGATCTAGAGATTTCCAAAATCATTGTCGTCAAGAACAGCTTCAAAGACCTCGCTCCATTGCGATTAATTCACTTTTGAAGACCGATGATGAGTTAGGGTTACGAAGGCTGAAAGACATTCCCCCTTCCCCCGGTTTCTTTATGAAGATGCCACTGAACGCTTGGTCATCTAGTTAACTGCCTTTCGTGTAAATTTTTATATCATTGTCGGGGATCCCATTTATGATCTCCAAAGCGAACTGCCTGAGATGATCAGGAATGAAGTCCCTCTTGATGATCGGAGCAGCCAGGTTGAATTGAAATTTGACACTGGGAAGTCCTTCTGAGGGATTCAGACTATTTTGAGTGGGGCTCAACTTCTTTATGAGGCAGCTGTAGAAGTTTAGCTTGGCTGAAGGGACTATTCTTCTTCAGTATTGTAGTTCCAGTTATTTAAGTATACTGATGTTCTATAATGCTCACCGTAGCTAGAAAGTTTATTGAAGTACTTGGTAAGGTTCGCCTTTCTTCTAGTTTGAAGTGGTTGCAAGTCAGCCTCAAAAAGAACTACCTCCCTAGGGCAGTTGCGTCTAAGTCCAGCAATGATTCTTACAGCACTGAGTTGTACCCTTTCTAGTTTATCTAAGTTGGTGGCATAGATAAAACTATAGAAAGGGAATCCATACTCCAATAGGAGCCTAACTAATGTCATGTACGTATCTCTTAGAGTGTTAGCATCGGCTCTCCAGTCTAGTGATGTTCCGGGTATCCGTATCCGCGGATATCCGAGGGAAAATAAAGATCTGTATCCGTATCCGTAACTTTTTGACGGATCTTAAACGGATCATTTCTATTCTAAAAATTTTTAAATATTTGAATAAAATACTCTTAAATTACATTTAAATTAGGTTTTATTCCCTATTTAAATTATAAGGTATCATTTCAGAAGCCAATTTGTACCCCCCCCCCCCCCCCCCCCCGTTGCAAAAAAGAGAAGGGAAATAAGTTTTAAAAGTGTGTATCAGTGTGTCTTTTTGTGGCATCGTAGCTCCTAAGCAGATGAACCGATTTGTATAATTCATTTTTCGTTCAAAAGGTGACTTGATCAAAAGTGTTCTTAGCTTGGCCTCGTTTTCGTAGAACTTTAACTACGGGAGATATTAATTAAAGACCGATTAAACGTTTTTCACAATTATTGTAGTAAAAATTTACCCGTACGTTAAAAATGTTAGTCCTAATTGAAAGAACGAAGTTTTCTGCGTTTGATATTTATTTGAAATCTCCAACTTATATACAGTAGGAGCTATAATCTTGTTAAGTAAATTTTAAATGCAATTCTAGGCCTTTATACGCGATTTCATAGTCGGAAGATAAGGAGAAAAAGCTCAATGATTCAAAAATTTTACCTGCTGTCAGTTCATATTTGTTCACAAATGTGTGTTCTAACCCGCGAAATACATCTTAATATGAGGTCGGCTCTCTGGGACATGTTTTATTTTTTTAATTTTTAATTTAATATTAGTTTTTGTTATTGATTTGGGGTTTCTGTTATTCTTCATTTTTGTTTTTCTCGGCATGCTTTAAAAAAGTGAGTCTAAGTTCTCTATTTACTGTTTGTAAAGGTGTTCCCGGCTCTGTATTTCGGTCGGAGACGTTCGGTAGAATGGGTCAAAGCTGCATTTATGCTGAAATAAAATGGGAAAAATTATTTCTAGCCTGTCCAGTAGCAGCTTTATACTCCTGTATCCTACATCTACCGAGTAAGTTAGAAATAATTTTTCACATTCCATTAATGCAGCACTGATCCATTCCTTCCAACTCTCCCTCATTTTTAACGGAGATTTCTTTAAAGAGTAAATCATAGTCTTGATTATATTTTTGCCACAGTTGACATTTTTTGAAGAGACTGCCATTATTCTGAAGGGAATACCTTCCGTAACAAATTTTACACTTGAATTGGGCAAAAAAAAAAAAAAAAAAAAAAAATTGAGATCCGTATCCGTGGATCTTGACACTAATGATCCGGATCCGTATCCGCGGATCTACTTTTTTAACGATCCGGCACATCACTACTCCAGTCCTAACCAGCTATAAATTTAAGGATAATTATCATTTTTCCGCTCTTTCAGACGATATGTTCTAGATGTTTGTTGCTTGTCTATTCAGGATCCAAAATATATCCCAAATGCTTAGGATGTTTTTCGTAAATCTTGATTGTTCATTATTAATTTTTTGTCGGTAGTAAAAAACGTAACTGGATTTCGCTGAGTTGAAGCAGAGTTTAAAATCCGAAGCAAAGTTTGGAAATACGGAGTGTTGTTAAGGTTTCTCTCTATATCTATTAAGTTGGTTCCAGAACACCAGAGAATTATGTCGTCAACAAACATACCGACTCCAACCCCTGTGGGTGGTAATTTCTCTATGCCAGCCCAAAACAGAGAGAAAAGCATTGGGCTGAGTACAGCTCGATTTTGTGGGAAGGAACTAGGTCTTGAACTTTTTCTTCAGATTGGACGATGCCACAAATTCTCGATCGTATTGAGATCAGTAGATTTGCTTGGCAGTTTAATACCCAAATCCCCCTTTCTGTTTAAAATCTAAGAGTCAATTTAAAGATGTGACACGAAATGGATTCTTGCTGAAAGATAAATTTGTCACTGAATGTGTCACTGCTGTGCCTCAGAAAAAAGTATCGTGCTACAGAATAACGTAAAATTTTCCAGACGCCAAGCTTTATTCTTGTTGCAACCTGTGCTGTTAACAGGTATGCAAATATTTTCGCCGAGTTTCAAATACAAAATTAAATGAGTTGATAATTCTAATTTTTTGGCCCGTATAAAAAATCAACATAATTTTCAAATGTATTAACGATCCTTAAAAATTATTAAAATCTCTGCAAAGTTGTTGAAATAATTTCATCCATTTATTAATAACATGCTTTACTTTTTTCAATTTGCATGCGTTCATTTTATCTGACTCATTGACACGTTTAGTTTAAGCAGTTGTGATATTCTTTTATTTTGAATTTGGGTTGTGTGTGGTAGAAAGCAATTCTTGTTTTGAATTTGTATTTGCATAGAATGTTGATGCTTTCCTGAATTCAAATTTCCTGTTTTACTTTTCAGATAGAATTTGATCATCATGCGCTCAAGTTACGTGAGTAAATTTTTCTTATTTTTTACTAATAAAAATAAAATTAAAATTCGAGATTATTTGTAGAATTTACTATTTTTGTAAATGTTATTTGAAATTTCTTTGAAAACTTCTCGATAAAATATTTCACTTATAGTGATGTATAGATGCTGAAGGAACTTTATTAAAATACACTAGATTTAAGCAAAGAAATGAGCCATTTGGCGATGTCAATCTCATACTTGGCTAGCAAAACAACAAATTGGTGCTAAACAGACGGCACAAAGGCTATTTTTTAAATTTTTATTCCAGACAATTTACAAAAGTTGCCCATTGTGGCAAATCTTCTGGCAACCTGTTCGTTTACTTTCGGCCCATCTTTCCGTGAACAGAGTGTAGTTTTCAATCCAGATTATGTATTTCTAATTAAGAATTATACATCGAAACCTTTCTTTTGTTCCGTTGGGTTGGTTTTATGCTTGGATTGTGTAAAAAGGAATGTTCCTCATCCAGTTCAACGCTAATTTCCCTTCATCTTAAAGCATCTTCACTTAAAAAAAATGAAGTTGAACACATTTTCTCGCATACGTATTACATATAATCTTGTATACAAGCTGTAAGTGCGTTAAAGGTTAAACTTTTATGTGCAGTTTTTAAATGGATTTTTAATGTTTTAAATGAGTTCTTTTACACTTCCTTAAGCCTATCCAGCATTGAAATTGTCAAGTTAGGCACTTTCAAACTTGAAGAACTTTGATGTTTTACGTCTGCGATTTGAAATTGCAATAACGAAATGGAATACGCAAGAGGAAGGTGGGGGAGCAGTGGCGCACCCACGGGGGGAGCTAAGGGGCTTAAGCCCCTCCCAGAAGCATGAAGACGAACTCCCTTGACCCAAAGAAAGATAAAAATTACGTTTTTTTTCTCTTGAATTCTGGAAATTTACCAAGACCGAGCACTCAATCCGAAACCCTCATTCTAATTTCATCAAAGATAAGTTTAATTTTTGCCGAATATGAACTGTCAAATTCCTAACGTCACGAAAAATTGGTTGAAAACCGCGCGTTATGAAAGACTTCGATTTTGAATATTTTTCAAGCGTTGAACTCTTTCTCTTTACAAATATCACCAATGCTAACCTACAATTGCGTTTTCCCTTATTCATTTCTAAAACATTTCCAGAGAGGGCTCTGAACCTTTCCATTCACCTAGAATTGCTAAAAATAGCCTAAAGTTGTATAAAACCTCAACTTCAGAAATTTTCAGGGGAGATCCCAACCCAGTTTGGTAATCGAAGTTAATGAAAAGTAGACTACGAGATTTTGAAAGCAATTTAGCAATTTCTCTAGGGGAAGGCCCCCCCCCCTCCCCACCTCCTATCTCCCCTTAACATCCCAAAAATTTCGTTTTCAAGGCTTGAGAAGCATTTTCGGGACGTTTCTCTCGAAACGCACACCTCCCATCTATTCTCTGATGTCACTAAAGACTTCCTAAAATTGCGTTTTTTGGGACTTGTAATGCATTGTAGACTTAACTTTTTTTTTCGGGGGAAGGCCCTTTTGAAACTTTATTGATTTTGCCTTTCACTTCACTTATCGTAGTTTCTTGTGAAACTTCTAGCCCCTCCCAGAAAAAAGACCCGAGTGCGCTCCTGGGGAGGGGGGAGCAGTTAGTGTGAAGAGAAGTTAGTATAAAGATATCGTCAATCGGCGTGAGAATATGGCAGACAGATTTCTTATAAAAAGTGAAGTGCGCTCTACTAAATGTGTCCTACATATCAAATTCATTCTTTGTACTGCTAACCATTTCTGAATTGTGCGAGATACGTACGTGCTTACAGACGTCACGAAGAAACTCGATAAAATGATCTCTGCCTAAGCTTAGTATATACTTATGTTCATATGGATGTAATTAAAATGAAATGAATCGAAACGGAAATCTAATTCAAAATTCATTTTATTTATTTATTTACTTTTTTGTGAATATAAAACCCCTTTAGTTTATTCAAGCAAGTAAAATAGTTCAAATGATGAATGCTTATTTTGTTTTGTAATCGTCCCCTGATTTATTGAAAATTAATTTCAATAATGTCCTAGACTTTTCAGTTTTCTTTCTTTAGATGTTCTTGACTTTAAGTAGTCAATACGAAGTGTGTGAAATTTTGAAGTGTGCGTCTGTGAAATTTGTTTGAACTTTTCACGAACTGGAGTTAGTGAAGTTAAATTTTTAATAACTATGCTGCTGTTGTCGGTCAAGTGCTCTAGATCAATGGTTTTGTTTTTAAAAAAATAAATTTATTGAAAATAAGAAGTTAAAATTGAGAAATTTCGGCGCAAAGTATTTTGGCAAAAACTGAATAACACTAAGACTGGAGTTATGGTGAAAACCTGAATTCGGTGAGACTAAATTATGGAAGAACAAGTATTATACCAAAATGCGACATTTATGATAAGCAGTAAGTTGCAGCCCAGGGCATACAAAATGTGGTAAATTAAATTAAGCTACTTCGAATCTTAGACTCGATGAAAGGACATCTTTCTCCAGCTCAGTTAATTGCTATTCTAAACTGTCGAGTCCATTAGAAGGGCAAAGTTGCTAGGTTCGGATATCATAACTGGTTTAAAATATCCTAATATATATATAAAAACGAATAATCGAGTAGCGTTCCTGACGTCATCAACAATAAAACTCGCTCCACGACATGATAATTTGATAACATGTTTTAGTAATGCTTAAAATGCAGGAAAAGGCTTTGACAAGGCTGAGCTGGATCCGGTGACTTAATTGTTCTACTGGTAAGACTGTGATTTCAGGGGAATGAAAAAACGAAAAAATGGTCAACAACAAACACTACCTACTGGAGTTTAGGTTAATTCACTGGTTTTAGGGTTACAATTTCAACCCTCAAATTATCACCAAACAGGCAATGGCTTCGTTCAAATGCCGAAGCTATTCTCACCCGTCATATCTTGATGGACGATTTTCTAGTCTTTGAATACAGTCGGATCACAACGCGATCCGACATGGCTATAACGCGAGTTTTTCATGAGTAATGAATTTTTTATTGCTGACGCAAATTGCTCGCTTGCAGCATGAAATTTTTTGGAAAGGAGCGGCGGAGCGTTTGAATGGGCTTCATTGACACTAAATATTGGTTTCGTGAATGGACTTTCATTAATTTAGCATCACTGAAAGCGGCAGTTCACACACTGTATTAGTCTAAACAACGCTTTGCTTTTGTTTATACAAATAACCGCTTCGATTCTTAAGTTTTTTTTCCCTTCTACATATGAACGTTGATAAAACAGAGTGGCACCCAAACGAGCACTTTAATCTTAACACTGAAGCTCGCAGAGTAGTGTCTGAGCAAAATACAAACATCATGAAAATGGAAGCGAGGCCAGAAATAGGGGTGTTCCCACACTGCATAAACCATCATCTTTATAATTTTAAAAATTATAATTAAAATTACGATATCTACTATTCAATGCTATTATAATGCATTGATGTACTTAATGTAAGTACCCTACTGTTTAAGTACATGTATTTTATTGATCATAGATTTTGTGCTTTATAACAGTAAGCATGTTAAATAGTAACGATTTTTCTAAAATACAGTAAAAAATCAGTTCTTTGTAAAAGATACGGTAATATATAGTTAAAAAATGGTTTGAAACAATTTGAGGGGTGTTAACACATGTCTGAAATAATTGGGTATGCTTGTAAAAAAATTTCTAAACATGCGTTGTTCCACAACGCGAAATTCCGACTTACGCGAGGGGGCTTGGAACGCATCCCTCGCGTAAGTCGGGATCCGACTGTATTGAGTTTAATGATTTCCGGATACTTATCAAAAACTAGCTGATGTGTGCATCACATGACTTCCTTTTACGCCAATTTAGTGGTAATAGCGCCTTGGAGTAAGCAAGGAAACACTAAATATTTTCACCCCTGTTTCTTGCGAACCGAAGCAAAAAAACCATTTTCCACAGATTTATTTGCCCATTTTTGACAATTTTAATGTGATTCAGTGGTTAACTCTTTAAATATCACCAACATCAACCGAACTAAAACCAAACGTAAAAATTTAAAAAAAAAAAAAAAATCGCCAAATTTTTCGCCAAGTTGGCGACAAAACTTAGCGCCCAAAAGCTTGGCGATATATCACCAAGTGTTTGTCAAATTATAACACCTCTTGAGTTAGCATTGAAATTAACAATAATTTCCCTCCAAAAGTAGTAAAAGACCCCCTTAGGAACATCCGAATGCAACCAAAGGGGAAAGTGCACAATTAGACCCCACTAGAAGTCTAGGTACCAAATTTCACTTTTCTAGGACATACCGTTTTTAAGTTTTGTGAGATACATACACACATACATACGGACGTCACGAGAAAACTCGTTGTAATTAACTCAGGGATCGGCAAAATGGATATTTCTGGTGTCTGTACGTTCCTAGGCATATATCGACGTGTGGTGGGGTCGAAAAAAAAATCAACATTTATTCGGGGGTGAGAAAAAGGGAAATTAAGGCTGATTTTTGAGTTAAAATTCATTCGCGAATACAATACTTCCTTTTTTGTAAAAGAAAGTAAAAAACGGAAAAAGCAGAAAAATAAAAAGATAAAGATACATAAGAATATCAAACTGCTAGGATTTAAAAAATTATATGGAGTTGGAGATAATTTTAAAAATATTTTTTTTTAATTTTAAATTTTGAATAATTAGCAGAAAGATCAAAAAGCTTGACATTTCTATGCGGGATTTGTTCTGATAACTTGAAACTTCTCATTGATAACCGAAAAATGTTGTTAGGTATAAAACACTAAATTTTAGATAAGTAACATATTATGTGCATTAATTTCTTTCAATTCATATCTTGAAAAGAGAATGTCGGCGATTTTTAAAATATTGAGGTAATTTCATAAATTGCTTACTTTGGCAAACGAAGTTTCTTAATTCATTTATGTATTTTCAAAACACTTATTGCGTTGCTATTTGTTATTTTCTTACTTTTCAAATTTATAAATTTTCAGAGTTTACTGATTTTTGTTGTTGAAAAACTTAAGTTTTCTTGTTTAAGAAAAAGCTCAAGCACTCAATCAGTATGTAGACACAATACGCTTAAGCACTACCTCAGTACTTGTACTCACTTGCAGTGGATTTATGTCTGGAGAGATAATGTTCGATCACTCAAGTTTAAAAGTGATTATTATAAAACAAGCTTAAATAAATTAAGTCGCTCCTAACATTGTTAAAGTATCACGTAGTAGCAAGCGTTGTATCTGTGAACAGAATGTGTGTATATGTGTTTTTTCTTTTTTTTTTTTAAATCTTAGTATGAGTTTAAAGTTTTGTAAGCAAAATTCATGTTTTTCATTTTTTCTCCTTTTTTTCTCGTAAGAAATGCGATGAAATATTTATTACCTGCTTGTTTGGAGAAATTTTTAATTTGAATATATTGAATAAATTAAGATCGCACAAAATAATAAAGTACATAATTACATAAAGTATCGAGATATTGCTCCAGTAATGGATTAAAAATCAGGTGATGGAGTGAATAAAACGAGTTATGTTGTCGGAAATATGTTTTTACACATTTTGTTCATGTTTACAGCATAAGCTTCAAACAATTTTTATTTGTGACAACTTTGTTTTATTCTGATTGGAAATTTTCTGCCTGTACGTTAAGTAGTATGTTCTTTTAAAGGAAAAAGTTCTTGTTCTATGCTTGTGTGCAATTTAAATTGTTTTTCGTTTCATAACATTTTCTTTGCACGATACAAAACATTGTATTAATTGCCTTTATCTCAGTCTCTGAGCAACTTGGAGGAAGGTCCAGACTTGTTCTGGGCGGGAATCCAAGTCAGATGACATGTAATGTGCATTAAGAAAATAAATGAAAAAAGTATATCTATATTAAAAAAACAAAACTAAAACACCTCAAACTAAAATTAGTACTGAACTTTATTTAGAAAAATTAATACTAAGAAGTGAAGTTTCTTTTTCTCTAAACAAGCGAGCAAAAAGAAAAAAAAAAATCAAAATTCAAAATTGAAGTCTGGGAAAATTGTTAAACCAGTAATCATACATGTTAAGGGAAGAAATGCTGAATTTTCTTTTCTTAGCAAAGCAATTTTACTTCTCTATTTTTCATTGATTTTTTTTCTCCTTTTTTTTCGTGAGAAATGCAATGAAATATTACCTGCTTGTTTGGAGAAATTTTTAATTTGAATGTATTGAATAAATTAAGATCGCACAAAATAATAAATAAAGTACATAATTACATAAAGTAACGAGATATTGCTCCAGTAATGGATTAAAAATCAGGTGATGGAGTGAATAAAACGAGTTATAGTGTCGGAAATATGTTTTTACACATTTTGTTCATGTTTACAGCATAAGCTTCAAACAATTTTTATTTGTGACAACTTTGTTTTATTCTGATTGGAAATTTTCTGCCTGTACGTTAAGTAGTATGTTCTTTTAAAGGAAAAAGTTCTTGTTCTATGCTTGTGTGCAATTTAAATTGTTTTTCGTTTCATAACATTTTCTTTGCACGATACAAAACATTGTATTAATTGCCTTTATCTCAGTCTCTGAGCAACTTGGAGGAAGGTCCAGACTTGTTCTGGGCGGGAATCCAAGTCAGATGACATGTAATGTGCATTAAAAAAAAATAAATGAAAAAAGTATATCTATATTAAAGAAACAAAACTAAAACACCTCAAACTAAAATTAGTACTGAACTTTATTTAGAAAAATTAATACTAAGAAGTGAAGTTTGTTTTTCTCTAAACAAGCGAGCAAAAAAAAAATCAAAATTGAAGTCTGGGAAAATTGTTAAACCAGTAAGCATACATGTTAAGGGAAGAAATGCTGAATTTTCTTTTCTTAGCAAAGCACTTTTACTTCTCTGTTTTTCATTGATTTTTTTTTCTCCTTTTTTTTCGTGAGAAATGCAATGAAATATTACCTGCTTGTTTGGAGAAATTTTTAATTTGAATGTATTGAATAAATTAAGATCGCACAAAATAATAAATAAAGTACATAATTACATAAAGTAACGAGATATTGCTCCAGTAATGGATTAAAAATCAGGTGATGGAGTGAATAAAACGAGTTATGTTGTCGGAAATATGTTTTTACACATTTTGTTCATGTTTACAGCATAAGCTTCGAACAATTTTTATTTGTGACAACTTTGTTTTATTCTGATTGGAAATTTTCTGCCTGTACGTTAAGTAGTATGTTCTTTTAAAGGAAAAAGTTCTTGTTCTATGCTTGTGTGCAATTTAAATTGTTTTTCGTTTCATAACATTTTCTTTGCACGATACAAAACATTGTATTAATTGCCTTTATCTCAGTCTCTGAGCAACTTGGAGGAAGGTCCAGACTTGTTCTGGGCGGGAATCCAAGTCAGATGACATGTAATGTGCATTAAAAAAAATAAATGAAAAAAGTATATCTATATTAAAGAAACAAAACTAAAACACCTCAAACTAAAATTAGTACTGAACTTTATTTAGAAAAATTAATACTAAGAAGTGAAGTTTGTTTTTCTCTAAACAAGCGAGCAAAAAAAAAATCAAAATTGAAGTCTGGGAAAATTGTTAAACCAGTAAGCATACATGTTAAGGGAAGAAATGCTGAATTTTCTTTTCTTAGCAAAGCACTTTTACTTCTCTGTTTTTCATTGATTTTTTTTTCTCCTTTTTTTTCGTGAGAAATGCAATGAAATATTACCTGCTTGTTTGGAGAAATTTTTAATTTGAATGTATTGAATAAATTAAGATCGCACAAAATAATAAATAAAGTACATAATTACATAAAGTAACGAGATATTGCTCCAGTAATGGATTAAAAATCAGGTGATGGAGTGAATAAAACGAGTTATGTTGTCGGAAATATGTTTTTACACATTTTGTTCATGTTTACAGCATAAGCTTCGAACAATTTTTATTTGTGACAACTTTGTTTTATTCTGATTGGAAATTTTCTGCCTGTACGTTAAGTAGTATGTTCTTTTAAAGGAAAAAGTTCTTGTTCTATGCTTGTGTGCAATTTAAATTGTTTTTCGTTTCATAACATTTTCTTTGCACGATACAAAACATTGTATTAATTGCCTTTATCTCAGTCTCTGAGCAACTTGGAGGAAGGTCCAGACTTGTTCTGGGCGGGAATCCAAGTCAGATGACATGTAATGTGCATTAAAAAAAAATAAATGAAAAAAGTATATCTATATTAAAGAAACAAAACTAAAACACCTCAAACTAAAATTAGTACTGAACTTTATTTAGAAAAATTAATACTAAGAAGTGAAGTTTGTTTTTCTCTAAACAAGCGAGCAAAAAAAAAATCAAAATTGAAGTCTGGGAAAATTGTTAAACCAGTAAGCATACATGTTAAGGGAAGAAATGCTGAATTTTCTTTTCTTAGCAAAGCACTTTTACTTCTCTGTTTTTCATTGATTTTTTTTTCTCCTTTTTTTTCGTGAGAAATGCAATGAAATATTACCTGCTTGTTTGGAGAAATTTTTAATTTGAATGTATTGAATAAATTAAGATCGCACAAAATAATAAATAAAGTACATAATTACATAAAGTAACGAGATATTGCTCCAGTAATGGATTAAAAATCAGGTGATGGAGTGAATAAAACGAGTTATGTTGTCGGAAATATGTTTTTACACATTTTGTTCATGTTTACAGCATAAGCTTCGAACAATTTTTATTTGTGACAACTTTGTTTTATTCTGATTGGAAATTTTCTGCCTGTACGTTAAGTAGTATGTTCTTTTAAAGGAAAAAGTTCTTGTTCTATGCTTGTGTGCAATTTAAATTGTTTTTCGTTTCATAACATTTTCTTTGCACGATACAAAACATTGTATTAATTGCCTTTATCTCAGTCTCTGAGCAACTTGGAGGAAGGTCCAGACTTGTTCTGGGCGGGAATCCAAGTCAGATGACATGTAATGTGCATTAAAAAAAAATAAATGAAAAAAGTATATCTATATTAAAGAAACAAAACTAAAACACCTCAAACTAAAATTAGTACTGAACTTTATTTAGAAAAATTAATACTAAGAAGTGAAGTTTGTTTTTCTCTAAACAAGCGAGCAAAAAAAAAATCAAAATTGAAGTCTGGGAAAATTGTTAAACCAGTAAGCATACATGTTAAGGGAAGAAATGCTGAATTTTCTTTTCTTAGCAAAGCACTTTTACTTCTCTGTTTTTCATTGATTTTTTTTTCTCCTTTTTTTTCGTGAGAAATGCAATGAAATATTACCTGCTTGTTTGGAGAAATTTTTAATTTGAATGTATTGAATAAATTAAGATCGCACAAAATAATAAATAAAGTACATAATTACATAAAGTAACGAGATATTGCTCCAGTAATGGATTAAAAATCAGGTGATGGAGTGAATAAAACGAGTTATGTTGTCGGAAATATGTTTTTACACATTTTGTTCATGTTTACAGCATAAGCTTCGAACAATTTTTATTTGTGACAACTTTGTTTTATTCTGATTGGAAATTTTCTGCCTGTACGTTAAGTAGTATGTTCTTTTAAAGGAAAAAGTTCTTGTTCTATGCTTGTGTGCAATTTAAATTGTTTTTCGTTTCATAACATTTTCTTTGCACGATACAAAACATTGTATTAATTGCCTTTATCTCAGTCTCTGAGCAACTTGGAGGAAGGTCCAGACTTGTTCTGGGCGGGAATCCAAGTCAGATGACATGTAATGTGCATTAAAAAAAAATAAATGAAAAAAGTATATCTATATTAAAGAAACAAAACTAAAACACCTCAAACTAAAATTAGTACTGAACTTTATTTAGAAAAATTAATACTAAGAAGTGAAGTTTGTTTTTCTCTAAACAAGCGAGCAAAAAAAAAATCAAAATTGAAGTCTGGGAAAATTGTTAAACCAGTAAGCATACATGTTAAGGGAAGAAATGCTGAATTTTCTTTTCTTAGCAAAGCACTTTTACTTCTCTGTTTTTCATTGATTTTTTTTTCTCCTTTTTTTTCGTGAGAAATGCAATGAAATATTACCTGCTTGTTTGGAGAAATTTTTAATTTGAATGTATTGAATAAATTAAGATCGCACAAAATAATAAATAAAGTACATAATTACATAAAGTAACGAGATATTGCTCCAGTAATGGATTAAAAATCAGGTGATGGAGTGAATAAAACGAGTTATGTTGTCGGAAATATGTTTTTACACATTTTGTTCATGTTTACAGCATAAGCTTCGAACAATTTTTATTTGTGACAACTTTGTTTTATTCTGATTGGAAATTTTCTGCCTGTACGTTAAGTAGTATGTTCTTTTAAAGGAAAAAGTTCTTGTTCTATGCTTGTGTGCAATTTAAATTGTTTTTCGTTTCATAACATTTTCTTTGCACGATACAAAACATTGTATTAATTGCCTTTATCTCAGTCTCTGAGCAACTTGGAGGAAGGTCCAGACTTGTTCTGGGCGGGAATCCAAGTCAGATGACATGTAATGTGCATTAAAAAAAAAATAAATGAAAAAAGTATATCTATATTAAAGAAACAAAACTAAAACACCTCAAACTAAAATTAGTACTGAACTTTATTTAGAAAAATTAATACTAAGAAGTGAAGTTTGTTTTTCTCTAAACAAGCGAGCAAAAAAAAAATCAAAATTGAAGTCTGGGAAAATTGTTAAACCAGTAAGCATACATGTTAAGGGAAGAAATGCTGAATTTTCTTTTCTTAGCAAAGCACTTTTACTTCTCTGTTTTTCATTGATTTTTTTTTCTCCTTTTTTTTCGTGAGAAATGCAATGAAATATTACCTGCTTGTTTGGAGAAATTTTTAATTTGATTGTATTGAATAAATTAAGATCGCACAAAATAATAAATAAAGTACATAATTACATAAAGTAACGAGATATTGCTCCAGTAATGGATTAAAAATCAGGTGATGGAGTGAATAAAACGAGTTATGTTGTCGGAAATATGTTTTTACACATTTTGTTCATGTTTACAGCATAAGCTTCGAACAATTTTTATTTGTGACAACTTTGTTTTATTCTGATTGGAAATTTTCTGCCTGTACGTTAAGTAGTATGTTCTTTTAAAGGAAAAAGTTCTTGTTCTATGCTTGTGTGCAATTTAAATTGTTTTTCGTTTCATAACATTTTCTTTGCACGATACAAAACATTGTATTAATTGCCTTTATCTCAGTCTCTGAGCAACTTGGAGGAAGGTCCAGACTTGTTCTGGGCGGGAATCCAAGTCAGATGACATGTAATGTGCATTAAAAAAAAATAAATGAAAAAAGTATATCTATATTAAAGAAACAAAACTAAAACACCTCAAACTAAAATTAGTACTGAACTTTATTTAGAAAAATTAATACTAAGAAGTGAAGTTTGTTTTTCTCTAAACAAGCGAGCAAAAAAAAAATCAAAATTGAAGTCTGGGAAAATTGTTAAACCAGTAAGCATACATGTTAAGGGAAGAAATGCTGAATTTTCTTTTCTTAGCAAAGCACTTTTACTTCTCTGTTTTTCATTGATTTTTTTTTCTCCTTTTTTTTCGTGAGAAATGCAATGAAATATTACCTGCTTGTTTGGAGAAATTTTTAATTTGAATGTATTGAATAAATTAAGATCGCACAAAATAATAAATAAAGTACATAATTACATAAAGTAACGAGATATTGCTCCAGTAATGGATTAAAAATCAGGTGATGGAGTGAATAAAACGAGTTATGTTGTCGGAAATATGTTTTTACACATTTTGTTCATGTTTACAGCATAAGCTTCGAACAATTTTTATTTGTGACAACTTTGTTTTATTCTGATTGGAAATTTTCTGCCTGTACGTTAAGTAGTATGTTCTTTTAAAGGAAAAAGTTCTTGTTCTATGCTTGTGTGCAATTTAAATTGTTTTTCGTTTCATAACATTTTCTTTGCACGATACAAAACATTGTATTAATTGCCTTTATCTCAGTCTCTGAGCAACTTGGAGGAAGGTCCAGACTTGTTCTGGGCGGGAATCCAAGTCAGATGACATGTAATGTGCATTAAAAAAAAATAAATGAAAAAAGTATATCTATATTAAAGAAACAAAACTAAAACACCTCAAACTAAAATTAGTACTGAACTTTATTTAGAAAAATTAATACTAAGAAGTGAAGTTTGTTTTTCTCTAAACAAGCGAGCAAAAAAAAAATCAAAATTGAAGTCTGGGAAAATTGTTAAACCAGTAAGCATACATGTTAAGGGAAGAAATGCTGAATTTTCTTTTCTTAGCAAAGCACTTTTACTTCTCTGTTTTTCATTGATTTTTTTTTCTCCTTTTTTTTCGTGAGAAATGCAATGAAATATTACCTGCTTGTTTGGAGAAATTTTTAATTTGAATGTATTGAATAAATTAAGATCGCACAAAATAATAAATAAAGTACATAATTACATAAAGTAACGAGATATTGCTCCAGTAATGGATTAAAAATCAGGTGATGGAGTGAATAAAACGAGTTATGTTGTCGGAAATATGTTTTTACACATTTTGTTCATGTTTACAGCATAAGCTTCGAACAATTTTTATTTGTGACAACTTTGTTTTATTCTGATTGGAAATTTTCTGCCTGTACGTTAAGTAGTATGTTCTTTTAAAGGAAAAAGTTCTTGTTCTATGCTTGTGTGCAATTTAAATTGTTTTTCGTTTCATAACATTTTCTTTGCACGATACAAAACATTGTATTAATTGCCTTTATCTCAGTCTCTGAGCAACTTGGAGGAAGGTCCAGACTTGTTCTGGGCGGGAATCCAAGTCAGATGACATGTAATGTGCATTAAAAAAAATAAATGAAAAAAGTATATCTGTATTAAAAAAACAAAAGTAAAACACCTCAAACTAAAATTAGTACTGAACTTTATTTAGAAAAATTAATACTAAGAAGTGAAGTTTGTTTTTCTCTAAACAAGCGAGCAAAAAAAAAAAAAATCAAAATTCAAAATTGAAGTCTGGGAAAATTGTTAAACCAGTAAGCATACATGTTAAGGGAAGAAATGCTGAATTTTCTTTTCTTAGCAAAGCAATTTTACTTCTCTATTTTTCATTGATTTTTTTTTCTCCTTTTTTTTTCGTGAGAAATGCAATGAAATATTACCTGCTTGTTTGGAGAAATTTTTAATTTGAATGTATTGAATAAATTAAGATCGCACAAAATAATAAATAAAGTACATAATTACATAAAGTAACGAGATATTGCTCCAGTAATGGATTAAAAATCAGGTGATGGAGTGAATAAAACGAGTTATGTTGTCGGAAATATGTTTTTACACATTTTGTTCATGTTTACAGCATAAGCTTCGAACAATTTTTATTTGTGACAACTTTGTTTTATTCTGATTGGAAATTTTCTGCCTGTACGTTAAGTAGTATGTTCTTTTAAAGGAAAAAGTTCTTGTTCTATGCTTGTGTGCAATTTAAATTGTTTTTCGTTTCATAACATTTTCTTTGCACGATACAAAACATTGTATTAATTGCCTTTATCTCAGTCTCTGAGCAACTTGGAGGAAGGTCCAGACTTGTTCTGGGCGGGAATCCAAGTCAGATGACATGTAATGTGCATTAAAAAAAAATAAATGAAAAAAGTATATCTATATTAAAGAAACAAAACTAAAACACCTCAAACTAAAATTAGTACTGAACTTTATTTAGAAAAATTAATACTAAGAAGTGAAGTTTGTTTTTCTCTAAACAAGCGAGCAAAAAAAAAATCAAAATTGAAGTCTGGGAAAATTGTTAAACCAGTAAGCATACATGTTAAGGGAAGAAATGCTGAATTTTCTTTTCTTAGCAAAGCACTTTTACTTCTCTGTTTTTCATTGATTTTTTTTTCTCCTTTTTTTTCGTGAGAAATGCAATGAAATATTACCTGCTTGTTTGGAGAAATTTTTAATTTGAATGTATTGAATAAATTAAGATCGCACAAAATAATAAATAAAGTACATAATTACATAAAGTAACGAGATATTGCTCCAGTAATGGATTAAAAGTAAGGTGATGGAGTGAATAAAACGAGTTATGTTGTCGGAGAATATTTTTATATGTTGTCGGAGAATATTTTTATATGTTGTCGGAGAAATTTTTAATTTCTCCAAACAAGCAAATTCTTACGTTTAATTTTAAGGTTGCTTTGTATATTTTGCTAGTGTACGTTTTCATGCATAAAATAAGAAGTAAAATTTTTTTCTTGTTTTAGAAATTTTGCGTGTTTGTAACAATAACATTTCTTTATAATTAACATTAAGAAAAAAATTGTTACAAGGCCATAGTAGCAGTCTCTGAGCAACTTGGAAGGTCTGGACTTGTTCTGGGCGGGAACTCAAGTCACATGACGTAATGTGCACTAAAAAAATATATATAAACATAAATCTGTTAAAAAATAAATTAAAACGCAACAAGTTTCAATGAAATACGTATTTACAGCTTTTTTTATGAACAGGAACTTTTATCTTAGAATAACTGTTTTCTACGAGTTTTGTTTCGTGTGATTTTGATGTGTGCCAAGTTTATTTTCATAGTGTCTGCTTTCAGATGTAGAATAAGTTCCTGTTTTATTCTTGTACCAAAAACTGTATTTTGTTTCATAGTTTACTTGGAAGTCAAAATTGTTAAATGCTTTTATCTGAAGTCTCTGAGCAACTTAAATGAAGGTCTGGACTTGTTCCGGGCGGGAGTCCAAGTCAGATGACATGCAGTGAGCACGACGAAAAAAAAACTTAGATGGGAACTTTGTTAGTTTTATCTCACATGTATAATTTTCTAGCTTTAAGAATTTTGTATGAACCTGATGAATACTCTGCAATTAATATATGGGGGTTGCTAGCAGTGAAGATGAGTCCTGGAGAACTAACAATTGCCGTGATGTGTTCCGAAAACCACTTAAGACATCATGTTCCTTTGCTACGACCATATTTCTTTTTATAGCACAAAATGATTTATGGTATTTAGTATAATATCGTATATTTGGTCATCAATTAGGAATTATTCATTATTATAAAGATAAATATTTTTATTTTAAACTGGGGGTGTCATACTCTGGCATGTCCTTACGAATACATCGCTTGCAGCAACTATTCAGATTTGTTGTGGTACTGAATTTGTTATTAATTAACCTATTGGAATTCAAAGTATTTTTTTCGTGACATTATTACAGCTATGATACGTGATTACAAAAAATATGTGGATATAGAACCGCAATAAGACAGACGTGAAATCTGAAGCCCTAGATCGTAGCTTAAGTAGCGACAAGCCCGCCATCTTGGAGCAGAACGATGCTTTCCTCTCTCTGTCTGTTACGCTGAAGTAGCGTGTGTTGCTTCTTGAATGTGGTGTTTCTTGATTGTGAATTAACATGGAGTTAATAAGAAACCACAAGAAGCAAAACATGCTAATTCACCATAACAGACACAGAAGAAAGCATTGTTTAGCCCCAAGATGGCGGGCGGGCTTGTCGCTACTTGAGCTACAATTCAGGACTTCCGATAGTGCAACCTTCCGATTCAAGAGTTGTGTCCAGACTGTCTCCAAGGTGTTCATGCATCCCCTATAGGCGGGATTGCATCTGTCACTCTCCTTACATAAACACTGCGACTGCGTGCTTTACATGCGGTGTACTCCTGATTAGAAAGGGTCTTTTTCCCCAGCATAGATACTTCAACTGATTGACACTGAAGAATTCAACTGTATTTTAAGTAAGTTCTAACGATCCAGTTGACAGTAAAATTAAATAGTTGTAAAAATATTTAAGCATTAAAGCATGACAAATTTCTCGGTGTGATACACACAGAGAGATGTGGGCTTGAAAGAAAGCTTGAAGTGCTAATATCAAAATATTTTAAAAATTACAATGTTCAAATAAGGAAAGTATTTATATGCTACTAATTTCAGTTTCAGAGATTAATCACAGACTAGTTAAAAGCTAATATTTCATGCTTCCAACAATGAATTTCAACAAAGGAAAAGGGATAAAATTAAAGTTTTTGAGTTTCGCTAACTAAAAAACGCTTGTAACTTTTTTCTCGTGGATTTAAGTTATTGGATCTTGGGCGCCCTGACAATTTCTTTGTAAGGAGTATTTTTTAAAGACCTTTTCAACCATGTCAAATTCGAAAAAAGTGGACCATCCGTTCGCGTAGAAAGAGCCATTTAGGACGAAAATGCGTTTTTAATTAATATTTCCGTTAATTATTGTTAGATTTCAAAAAATTTTATTGATGACACTAAAACTCGGCAATAGCTACTGAACAAAAAAAGAAAGAAGGAAATCAGTTCACAAACAGAGGAGGAATCGGTCCCGAAAGAAAACGGCTTGCCTATAAAGATATGGTTAATTGCTTATGCGAAAATTCAAACTACTCGTTTTAGTTCAATATTTAAATTCTTGAATCCATGTTGGAGCTAGTGTACAAGCGAAGCATATAAAAGGTACAATAACCCCTCCCCCCTTTCTCTGCTAAAGTAAATGATTTGCATTAATTAATAAATATTTAATTGACTATCCCTTAAGAAAAGTTTCAAATACTTTTCCGTCATGCTCATATTTACAAATACCTAACTAATGCGCGCGAGGTGGGAGGTCAATGTGATATTCCACTTTATTTTCTAGTTCTGCAAATTTTAGCTGATAACGACAAATTCGGAGAGGGTATTGTAATAACGTAATTGTTTTTACTTCCTTTTGCATAGTAAAGGAAGTATTGTATTCGCGAAAAAATTTTCACGCAAAATTCGGCCATAGTTTCCATTTTCCTCACCCCCGAATGAATGTTGAGGGGTTTTTTTCCCCAACCAGACCACGTGGGCATATTTATTTACCTATGAATGTATGGACGTCCGAACTATCCATTTTGACGATCTCCAGAGTTAATTGCAGATAATTTCCTCGTGACGGGTCCGTATGTATGTGCGTATGTGTCTCGCATAACTCAAAAACTTTATTCCGTAGAAAGATAAAATGTGGTTAGTAGACTCTTGGCGGGATCTAGTTGTGCACCCCTCCCCTTTTGGTTGCATTTGGATTTTGCTAAAGAGGCCTTTTACAACTTTGGGCGGGGGGGGGGGGGTATCATTTTTAATTTCAATGCAAACTCCTGTTGTAAAATAATTTGGCAGACACTTTGGCGATATATCACCAGGCTTTTGGTCATCAAGTATTGTCGCCGACGTGGCGACAAACTTGCCGTTTTTTTAAAAACTGGTTTTAATTTGTCTATTATTGGCGACATTTAGAGAATTAACCATTGAATTACATTAAAATTACCAATGGCGGGAAAAATAATCTGTGTTGAACATCTTTTGCTTCGGTTCTGTACAAACTAGGGGAGTCATTCCATACGAAATGAGCAAAATTCACAAAAAAGTGGTGGTCGCATGGTAACAGATTTTTATGAAATTTGATATACAGGATCATTTTATGCCTGAAAATTGGCCAAATTGAACATTATTCTCATAAATGCTAAATGTTGCATTTTTGAAGGCTGGTATTTTATTAATTATTTAATCAAAACATAAAAGTTATACATAGTAGGGTAGACCGACCAGTGAGTGAACATCACCCAGTGAATGAATAGCGCGTTATTTTTTTTTTTTTAAATAAGCTACCAAAATTTTTTTCTGAATAAATTCACTACAAAAGCGTTTTTTATTGATATTCTAAACTATCTGACACCTGATTGGTTATTTTGAATACGTATTTTTTCCTGAAAAAAATTTGAAATTTTTACCGTCGTGAATCGTTCTTTCTCTCTTTCAAAATAATAAGGCTGGTTTCGTGCTAGCAATTATTTTGATACATATTATTTTTATCGATAAATTTTATTTTTTAACTCTACGAAAGAAAAATTAAGTATACATATTTAGGCTATGTATTTAAATTGGTTTCAGTCAATGCAGAATGCGTAGATTTTCAGAAAGAAGGGTGTTCAGTCACTGGGTACGAAAAATTGCGAAAACCCAGTGAATGAACTGTGGCAAAATTTCTTTTGATTTAAAAAGAAATTTGAAGTTTCTTTGAGATATTTTCGTATTTTTTTGTAATGCAGATAGTTTTATATGCTTATTTATTTATGTTTTTCATTATATATTTTAAATTTTTTAATTTTGTTTTTGCAAACAATGCACTTTTTACTGAGTTTTATCTTTTATCTATCTATATCTCTATCTGTATATTAAACTACCTACATACATCTATCTTTCTATATCTTTATCTCTCTTGATAGACAGGTAGAGAGATAGAGAAATAGAAATATATATACAAAGAGATGATAGGTAGATATTTATGTATGTTTGTATATAGATAGATAGATAAATAGAAAGATATATATATAAAAAATAAGAGGTAAATAGATATATAGGTAGATAAATATAGAGATAGAATAGGTAGGTAGATAGATAGATCGATAGATTTATTGATAGATAAATAGATAGGTAGTGGTTAATAGATAGATAGGTAGATAGAGAGACTAATATAGAGATAGATAGCTAGGTAGAGAGACTGATATAGAAATAGATAGTAGATGTATCGACAAGTAGATAGACCGATAGATATAGATAGGTGGATAGATATAGATAGGTAGATATTTAGATGTACAGACAAATAGGTAGATAATTAGGTAGATAGACAGATATAGATAAGTATATAGATAAGTAGATATATAGATAGATAAGTAGATAGATAAGTGGATAGATAGATAGATAAGAAGATATATAGGTAGATAGATAGAAAAATAAACAGAAAGGTATATTGATAGATGGATAGAGATGTAAAAAGATAGATATAGATAGTTATATAAATAGATTGATAGATAAATAGATATAGATAGTTATATAGATAGATAGATCTCAAAGAAACTTAGTTTCTTTTTGAATCAAAATTTATCATGTTTATTCACTGGACCAATTTGTGTTCATTTACTGGGTCGTTGTGCCATTTTTTCTTTAAACATCTAAAAAATTCAGAAGCGGTACCATTTAAGTACCTGCAATTTTTTTGAGATATTTCCTAGATCAATTAAAATGTTTTAGCTATCACGATCTTTATAGTATAGAATTTAAAATTACTAGGATTTTTACAAAATGAAATTGTGCTTAACTGTTCATTCACTGGTCGGTCTACCCTAGTAATCTACAGAGTAGAGTGGTTCATCTGATATGAGTAAAATTTTCAAGATTATTATAGTTAACTTTTAACTGTGTTTTAAAAACTGAAAACATTTCAGTTTTCTCATAATTAAGCCTTTTTTTTTTTAATCTCAAGCTTTAAGGAATGTATTAGCTTTGCTGAAATTGAGACTGTTAAAGCGCCACCTATGTTTAGTTAAAAACCTCTGGCTGCAACCAATTCAGGGAGTTTAAGGTCAGAGCGGCTGAAAGAATGCTGCTCTCAAGTGTATGAAATTTATCATAATAAAAGTTATACAGTCCACTTTTGTTGTAGTTCAATGGTTGTGTTGAGTTGCGTTGCAGAGTAGAGCCAACCGCAAGAAACCAGCTAATAGAAAAAGATAATCTTACCTAGAGGTAAGAACATGGTCCGTCGAGCCGGATATTAAAAAGAATGGCTCGTGAAGAAATGTAACGCAAGTTGAAGACGCATGGAGTGAAATAACTTACGCATTACGATTCGAAGCCTTTACATTAAAGGAGGTGAGTAGCAATTTCAAGTTTGAAATTAGTGACTGCTAAATAACCAGAAAATGTCTAAAGACGCGAAGGAAAATGAAATTGAGTTGACACGCGTTAAAGCAAAACGTTCTATCGTAAGAAGAGCAGTGACAAATTACGTAAAGAAAATTGAAGGCAATCTAAAAGAACAAGACGTTAACTTTGAAGAAATATCTGAAAATTTAGAACTGTTAAAGCAGAAAGAGGCTGAATTGAAAGATATTGACTATAAGGTTGAAGCGCTAATTGAAAATCTTGAAGAATTAGATAGCGAGTTAGAAAGTGTTTTTGCGTATAACGAAAAAGTAATACTAATTAAATTTCGTGCTGAGAAAAAACTAAACGAGCAGAAGAAACCAGAGTTAAACGTCTCCAGTTTAAATAGCGCAGATAAAACAAATTACGGAAGTGAAACAATAAAGCTGCCGAAACTTCCCTTGCCCAATTTCAGTGGCAATATTATCGACTGGCTAACGTTTAAAGATCTTTTTAATGCAACAGTAACAAAAAATGAATCTCTATCTGATGCTCAAAAGCTTCAATATTTAAAAACCTCGTTAAAAGGTGATGCTGCGAAAATTGTAAATTCTATTCCAATATCTGATAGTAATTTTAAAATTGCGTATAATTTGTTAGATGAACGATACTCAAATACAAGAGAGCAAACTTTTGCTCACATTAAACGCTTTTTGGATCTTCAAAGCATTCAAAATGAATCCGCTTCTGCTTTGTTGACTTTAGTAGATAATGTCAATGAAATAATTCGTTTATTAGAAACGCTGGGTCAATCAGTTGATAAATTTGGGGATACCTTAATGTTGTATTTAATATTACAAAAATTAGATACTTCCACTAAATTATGGTGGGAGCGCCAGTCAAAGAATTCTGAAATTCCGAAACTTAGAGATTTAATAGAGTTTCTAAAAAGTTACGCTAGAACAATTCAAAACAGTAAGGGTTCAGTCGGTAAAGTTCAAAAGCCCACAAGTTCTAAAGTTAACGCTTTGGTTGCGGTTTCTGTGTGTTCATATTGTAAAGATAATCATTACTTATCAAAGTGTGTAAAATTTCGCAGTCTATCCGTACCGCAAAGATTTGATTTCGTAAAACAAAATAAACTGTGTTTTAATTGCCTCTCTAATGTGCATCTAATTAGAAAATGTAAAAGCGGTAATACTTGTTTCAAATGTGGGAAGAGGCACCACAGTATGTTACATCAAGAAAATGAAAATAGGTCGATACCTAGGTTTCCTTCTGTAAGTGCTAAAGAATTTATTCCTTGTTCAGTAGATACGAGTTTAGATTTAAATCGCAAAAATGAAGTTACGTCTATAGTATGTGCAAATAATTCATATGGTAATCAATTGGGAACTAGTATGAATAATAGCAATTCATCTGTTCTTTTATGCACTGCTGTAATTAAGATTAGAAATTCTAAAAATGAGTGGATAAGTTGTAAATGTTTGCTGGATACGGGCTCAGAAAAAAAATTTCATTAGGAAAGAATGTGCCAAGCAATTGGGATTGAAAATTAACCCTGCTCAAATTTCAGTTTCCTGTTTAGGAAGTTATAATACGTTAAGCAATGGAGCAGTCGAGTTAGTATTTTCCTCTCATTTTGACACTGAATTTAAGATAGTAACCTCCGCTTACGCCATTGATAAAATTTGTGGGGAATTGCCCAATTCAACTACGCCTGTGAAATGTTTTAATGAGTATAAGGATTTATTGTTAGCAGATCCCTCTTATTTTAAGAAAGAAAGCATAGACATTCTATTTGGGGTAAATGTATTTTTTTCGCTTGTAAACGGAGAGGTAATAAAACGGGGTGAAAATCTTCCGTTCGCAGTATGTTCTAGATTAGGGTGGATAATCGCAGGAGCCACAACGCTCAGCTGTTGTGACTTAGAATCTAGTTCTGTTAATAGTTTAAGTGTTACTACAGATGAGCTAGTTAAGTCGTTTTGGGAATTAGAACAAATTCCGTCAACACAATCGCTTACAAGGGAAGAAAGGCTTTGTGAAACGCATTTCTTAGAAAATTATACGCGCAATAAAGAAGGAAGGTATTCTGTTAGACTTCCGTTTAAACCTAATAAAAAACTGTTAGGTAACTCCAAGGCCACCGCATTTAAAATGTTTCATAGTCCAGAAAAAAGACTTCTGAAAATGCCTGACATTTATTTGCAATACAAAAAGTTTATGACAGAGTATCTCGATCTTGGGCATATGGAAATCGACAATACGGTATGCAAAGAAAATGCTCATTATTGTATTCCGCACCATCATGTAATTAATGAGTCTAGTTCCACCACAAAATTAAGAGTTGTTTTTAATGCTAGTGCAAAAACTACATCTGGTGTATCATTAAATGATACGCTTATGAATGGTCCAAAGGTGCAGGACGATCTTTTCGCTATTTTATTGAGGTTTAGATGTCATAACATTGCAATTACAAGTGATTTACAAAAAATGTATCGCCAGATAGAGATTCATGATGCAGATAGAGATTTTCAAAAAATTCTGTGGAGGGATGACCCCACTAAACCAATTTCGACTTATAGGTTGTGTACTGTCACGTATGGTACCGCATCTGCTAGCTATTTAGCTACGCGAGTACTTAAACAGCTGGCAATTGATGAGGCAGCGAGATTTCCGAAGGCAGTTGATCTAATCATGCATAATTTTTACGTTGATGACTGCCTGTTTGGCGCTAAAACGCAAGAGGAGGCGATTGATCTTATCCATGAACTGAATGATCTCCTTAGAAGAGGACAATTTAAATTGCCCAAGTGGTGTACTAACAATTCGTTTGTGTTGGAAAGACTACGCAAATCAGAGGGCTTGTCCGCATGTTCTTCTAGTACCGCCGATTCTAAATTTATTAAAGTATTGGGATTGAGATGGAACCCAACGCTCGACGACTTTACGTATAACATTCATTTTTCGGATAAGCACAGAGCCTTCCCTACAAAAAGATCTATTTTGTCAAGTGTGTCAAGCATTTTCGACCCCCTTGGGTGGTTGTCGCCATTTATTATAACTGCAAAAATTTTGATTCAAGATTTGTGGAAATGTCAGTTATCGTGGGATGATCCTGTGCCTCCGGAGCTTAAGGAGCGATGGATTAACTATAGCAACGATATTTCTCAACTTGAACTTGTAACTGTGCCTCGAAGAGTTCTTTTGCACGAAGCGTCTAATATTGAATTGTATTGTTTTTGTGATGCCTCTGAGAAGGCATACGCTGCAGTAATTTACTTAAAATCTTCTGATACGTCCAGTCATCAAGTTAGCTTGTTGACATCGAAGACTCGTGTTTCACCATTGAAAACAATATCGATTCCGCGCCTTGAACTTGGCTCAGCTGTGTTGTTAGTGCATTTACTACAAATCGTTCTTTCGTCATTACATATTCAAATTGATGCAATACACGCCTTCACAGATTCCACAATCGTTTTAGCATGGTTAAGATCTGAGCCGTCACGTTGGCAAATATTTGTTGCTAACCGGGTTTCTGAAATACAAGGGATCCTTCCTATTCAACACTGGCGCTGGATTCCTTCAGACCAAAATCCAGCAGACTGTGCAAGTAGAGGACTTTTACCCTCTGAACTGCTTAAGTTTGAATTATGGTGGTCTGGTCCTCGTTGGCTTAGACACGAGGAAATTCCACATGTAGAAGTACCGTTGTCAACGGACGCTCTAAAAGAAGAGCGAAAAAAGGCTTCGTGTTTATATGGAACATCGTCTGTTGATTTTCCAATAATTGTTAAAGTTTCATCATATGTTAAATTACGCCGCATGATAGCATGGTGCCTACGTTTCATTAAAAATGCTCGATATCCCAAAAATCGAAACATTGGCTATCTGACTAGTGATGAAATGAAAGCCGCTAGAAATATTTTGGTGAAGATAGTTCAAAAGCAAGAGTTTTCCACTCAGTATATTCATTTGGAGAATAAAAAACCACTTCCTGCCAATAGTAAATTACTTTCCTTAAAGCCATTTATAAATGAAGATGGTGTAATACGTGTTGGTGGTAGACTGGAAAATGCTCCTTTTTCAAATGAAAGAAAACATCCCATTCTCCTGCCAAAGAATCACCACTTAACTACCATTATCATTCGCTCCTATCATGAAACATATTTACATGCGGGTACTATTCTTTTGTTATCTGTTATACGTAAGGAGTTTTGGATAATTAACGCTAAGTCGGCCATTAAAAAGGAAATTTGGAAATGCATTAAGTGTTTCAAACTCAAGGGAAAAACAGCAACCCAGGTGATGGCTGATTTGCCGCGTGCTAGAGTAATGCCATCACGAGTGTTTTCAAAAACCGGTCTAGACTTTGCAGGACCCTTTCTAGTAAAACCGCGATCTGGCCGCGGGGTTAGAACCTTAAAAGTTTACATTTGTATTTTTATGTGTTTAGCCGTAAAGGCTGTGCACATTGAAATTGTTGGCAACTTATCTGCAGACTGTTTTATAGCTGCACTAAAACGATTTGTGGCGAGACGAGGAAAACCAAGTGAGGTATTTTCGGATTGTGGGTCAAATTTTGTAGCTGCAAATAAAGAATTGAATAGAGTTATTGCACTTCTCCAGAAGGAAGAACCCGTTCATAATTATTTCGCCAACGAGGGAATTAAATGGAACTTTAATCCACCTTCCGCCCCTCATTTTGGAGGAATTTGGGAGGCAGCTGTCAAATCCGCTAAATCTCTTCTAAAACGTACAATAGGAGACCAAAAATTGACTTTGGAAGAATTTTCAACGCTAACGACACAAATTGAATCTTGTTTAAATTTTCGACCGTTGAGCCCTTTGTCAGAGGAACCATCCGAAATGTCTGCTCTTACTCCTGGGCATTTCTTGGTTGGTACATCGCTTTCTTCAATACCAGAAGAAAATCTTCTCAACGAAAAAATTCCCCCTTCTTATCGCTGGAAATTAACTCAACAGATTTTTCAGAGTTTCTGGAAACGATGGTTACATGAATATGTTTCCGCGTTGCAACAGCGATCCAAATGGGTACGAGAACAATCAAATATTAAAGTAAATGATTTAGTTTTAATTAAAGAGGACAACGTTCCTCCTCTAAGGTGGAGGTTAGGTAGAGTAATGGAAGTTTTCCCTGGTTCGGATCAGAATGTGCGAGTTGTTAACATAAAGACCGATACTGGATTTTTTCGCCGACCAATTCATAAATTAGCAGTTTTGCCTAATATGGACTGATGAACTTTAGGTGACTGTTACTAATGGATTGGTAAATAATTATGTTTTGTAAAAAGGCTTCTTTACATCTGTTTTATTATTTTACAAACTTTAATAATGTGTATTTCATATTTGTTGCCAGTAATGTATACTTGATAGTAGTTAGTTCTCAATTGTTTTTTTTTCTCTAGTTTATCATATAATTTTTGAAACCATATATGTTTCAACGTGGCCCGGTATGTTAAAGCGCCACCTATGTTTAGTTAAAAACCTCTGGCTGCAACCAATTCAGGGAGTTTAAGGTCAGAGCGGCTGAAAGAATGCTGCTCTCAAGTGTATGAAATTTATCATAATAAAAGTTATACAGTCCACTTTTGTTGTAGTTCAATGGTTGTGTTGAGTTGCGTTGCAGAGTAGAGCCAACCGCAAGAAACCAGCTAATAGAAAAAGATAATCTTACCTAGAGGTAAGAACAGAGACCCAATAACATCCTAAGTGTCATAAAAGAAATACCTTACTTTTGAAGTTGTATTTTAACTCCTTTTGTCTTCGAAATCAGTTTTGAACTTAGTGACATTTTGTAAAATAACGATTTTCCCCTTCACATAGGCCCAAAAATTTAAATGAGGGAAGCTTTCGACAACTTTCAAATTTAACAGGAACATACAACAGTGTTTCTACTATTTGCTTGCAGAAATTCGAAATTGGATTTTGATTTCCAAGCTCGAAAAAAAATCAGTACATTAACATTTTCTTTGTATTTTATGTGAAATTACAAAAATTCAAAGAACTAGATAAAAAAACTAAATGATGCAAAAGCAAGTATATATAACATTCATTTAAATTTTTTGAAAAAATGTACTAGCATAGCGTGAAATTTATAAAACTATTAGTGGATAAAATTTATACCTTAAGCCAGTACTTCTCAACCTTTTTACTTCCTTTTACAAAAAAGGAAGTATTGTATTCGCGAAAACAAATTCACTCAAAAATCAGCCTTAATTTCTATTTTTCTCACCCCCGAATGAATGTTGATTTTTTTTTCGACCCGACCACACGTGGATATATGCCTAGGAACCTACAGACATCCGAAATATCCATTTTGACGACCCACAAGTTAATTACAACGAATTTTCTCGTGACTTCTGTATGTACGTATGTATGTGTGTATGTATCTCGCATAACTCAAAAACGGTATGTCCTAGAAAGTTGAAATTTGGTACGAAGACTCCTAGTGGGGCCTAGTTGCGCACCTTCCCTTTTGGTTGCATTCGGATGTTCCTAAGGGGGTCTTTTGCCCCTTTTTTGGAGGAAATCATTGTTAATTTCGATTTAAACTCAAGTGATGTTATAATTTGTCGGACACTTGGCGATATATCGCCAGTCTTTTGGTCGCCAAGTTTTTTCACCAACTTGGCGACAAATTTGGGTGATTTTTTTTATTTATTTTAAAATTTGGTTTCTATTTGGCCATTGGTGGTGATATTTAGAGAGTAAACAATTGAATCACGTTAAAATTGCCAGAAATGACATTAAATTGGAGTAAAAGGAAGTCATGTAATGCACACATCAGCTCGTTTACTCTGCGGCACACTTAAGAAATTTCTAGATCAACGGGGCACACTGAACTTAATTTCGCAATGGTAATATAAAAATGTTTTTTATCATTTACTAGTAAAAAGACGGTGGGGGGGGGGGGGGGGGGGTCAACTATTTTTGAAGAAAGAGCTTTTGGTGAATCAAATGAAAATAACACTCTTTTATGTTATAGCATACTAAAAAGTGCTATATAATAGTACATTGTGTAATATTATTACGTATTAGTACACATGTACGTACCGTACTTGAAGTGAAAGTGATTGCTTGCTGAATGGCTCGGGCAAATAGTAAACTTTGACTCACGGTGGTAATTAGTGATGTGCCGGATCGTTAAAAAAGTAGATCCACGGATACGGATCATTGGTGTCAAGATCCGCGGATACGGATCTCAATTTTTTTTTTACCCAATTCAATTATCCAAGTGTAAAATTTGTTCCTGAAGATATTCCCGTCAGAATAATGGCACTTTCTTCAAAAAATGTCAACAGCGGCAAAAATATAATCAAGACTATGATTTACTCTTTAAAGAAATCTCCGTTAAAATTGAGGGAGAGTTGGAAGGAATGGGTCAGCGCTGCATTAATGCTTAGATGGAAAGTGAAAAATTATTTCTGGCTTAAACGGTAGATGTAGGATACAGGGGCAAGAGAATAAAGCTGCTACTGGAGAGGCTAGAAATAATTTCCCATTTTATTTCAGCATAAATGTACAGGGTGGCGACAGATCAGGGAGATCAGGGAAAAGTCAGGGAACTTTATTGATCAGGGAAAAATCAGGGAAATATCAGGGAATTTCGAAAAAATAATTAAAATTCAGGGAAAATTGGATCAAATGAAGAAAAAAAATTTTTTTCTTTGCTTTTCAAAATTAAATACCCTTTTTCCCTGTGCATTTTCCACCAATTTGTTAAAAAAAATTAAATTAGTTTGGTGCGATTATACACTGACACATGTTTGTGCATTTTTTCCCCCTTAAGGCCAAGGTATTGAACCTTAAGTTATTAACCACAGTATGAACTTCCTAAGCTTCTGTGTCAGTAAAGTTGTTTATTTTACATAGTTTGAATTTTTCTGCCTGGCGTTCCATGCTACGTAAAATGAACAACCCTACTGGCAAAGAGGAAGCCGCCATTAAAGACTTTGCTCCATTGCCTCTATTCATTGTCTTGAAGTAGTCAGTGTACTGTAATCACGATTTCAAGAAAAATCTTTTTTTTTTTTTTTTTTTTTAATTGATACTGCTAAGAGCTTAAAAGGTATTTTACTTGGCGTTTTCAATTTGATTGCTAAAATTGAATGTTAAATGAAAATCAACTTTGTTTTTTGCCATCTTAGTATTTATTCGCTGTCACTTTAGATTACACGAAGGGTTTTTTTTTTCGACTTTTAAGTTCTTTTATTTTAAAACCAAGTTATATACTATAAATTTTGAAATTAAGTATTGTTTTTTTTACATTTCAATGTTGTTTGTTACAAAAGATTTTTTGACTAATAATAAGATCATTTGAAATTGAGTTGTGTACATAAGTAAATATTTTTACTATTTTTTAATAGTTAAAATACTGTATTCTTTTATTAAAATCTAAGTTCTTGATTAGAGAATAGCTCAAATTCTATATGACTGGTTGTTTATAGGTTCCAATTTGTTTTATATAAATATGTCCATTATTTACATAAGTAAAATAATACTAAGTAATGTATTACTTCTATACTTTCACAATTACTTGTTATTCTCGCAGCAGCAACTAAGCTGCTTAAAAATTCAGTTCAAAATTATTTCCAAATAAACTTTTTCAGTTTTATCATGATTAGATATGTCTTTAAGAGTGATTTCAATAATTTCTTAGAATTCTTATATGTTAACAGGTTACTGGAAGTAAAGTATTTGTTTTAGGTTTCCTATAATATTTCTTCGTAGATAATTTAATATACTATTTTTACTATAAAAAAAAGCTTATTTTCAAAATATATTTTTTTTTATTAACAGCTTAAAATGTTTTAAACACTGCATTTTATTTAATATGCAATGGTTTTCAGGTAGGGTAAAGGAAGAAAACCACTATCCGTGGTAACGTAAATCAGGGAAATTCAGTGAACTTAATCAGGGAAAAGTCAGGGAACTTTTTTTTCGCTATTCCTGTCGCCACCCTGATGTAGCGCTGACCCATTCCACCGAACTTCTCCGACCGGTGAAATACAGAGCCGAGAACATCTTTACAAACAGTAAATAGAGAATTTAGTCTCACTTTTTTTGAAGAATGCCGAGAAAAACAAAAATGAAGAATAACAGAAACCCCAAATCAATAACAAAAACTAATATTAAATTAAAAATTAAAAAAACAAAACATGTCCCAGAGAGCCGACCTCATATTAAGATGAATTTCGCGAGTCAGAGCACACATTTGTTAACATATGAACCGACAGCAGGTAAAATTTTTAAGTCATTGAGCTTTTTCTCCTTATTTTCCGACTATGAAATCTCTACCAATCACGCGTATAAAGGCTTAGAATTGCATTTAAAATAATAGCAGTCACACCTGAGGATAGGGGGCGGAGGTCCCCAGGCGCCTCGAACATGCATCTCATATTTCCGTGGCATTTAAAATTTACTTAACAAGATTATAGCTCCTACTGTATATAAGTTGGAAGTTTCAAATAAATATCAAGCGCAGAAAACTTCGTTCTCTCAATTAGGGCCAACATTTTAACGTACGGGTAAATTTTTACTACCATAATTGTGAAAAACGTTAAATCGGTTTTTAATTAATATCTCCAGTAATTGAATTTCTACGAAAACGAGGCCAAATTAAGAACACTTTCGATCAAGTCACCTTTTGAACGAAAAATGAACTATCACAATCGGTTCATCTGTTTAGGAGCTACGATGCCACAAAAAGACACACTGATATACACTTTTAAAACTTATTTCCCCTTCCTTTTTGCAACATGGGGGGGGGGGGGGTACAGATTGGCTTCTGAAATGATACCTTATAATTTAAATTGGAAATAAAACCTAATTTAAACGGAATTTAGAGTCTTTTATTCAAATATATAAAAATGTTTAGATTAGAAATGATCCGTTTAAGATCCGTCAAAAAAGTAACGGGTACAGATCTTTATTTTCCCTCGGATATCCGCGGATACGGATATCCGGAACATCACTAGTGGTAATAGCGCATAGACGAGATTATTATTTTGGGAATCGCAGTACGTTTTCTGTCTTTTTTTAGAAACATTTTGAAAGTGGTTTAAATAATCAGCGGTTTGGATAGCAGGAGTTCAAATAGTTGGAGTACGGATAATTAGAGCTCTACTACTAGTACTGTACTAGTACTCTACTGTAATGCAAAGCTTAGTTTTAGACGTACGAGAAAGTCCAGTCATGTGGTGTGCACATCAGATTTTTGTTTCGAGTATTTTTCCATGGTTTGCAACACATAGGTGAGATACGAGAGTTCATAAATGGAATTGAGTAATCAACTCATTATTTTAAAAAAAGTTGCCTGTTTATGCAGATGCTATTTTCCATAAATGCATTAAAAACACCTGGCACATTAAACTTAACAGTGTGTTAAGGGCAATATTGACAATGGATTAAAGAGAATTATTTTTAAAAAAGGTTTTAAAGGTAGTTTGAACATTTTATAATAGACTTCCAAATTAATAATTTTTTTGAATAAAGTTTATTTCTTTCACTTAAGAAGTGTAAACTCAGTTCTGGGTCTACTCCAGAAATTTTGAGAGTTCGTGGAAATTTGAAAGCATCTTCCATTTTGAAGATTTAGCATTTAATAAGGATATATTCTCATGAATAAATGTAATTCACACTGTATAAATTTAGTGGAATCAATTATGTTTATGTTGCATAACTTCTGATATTGAATCCTTTTTCTTTCTACGTTTTCGTGTCTTTGCTGCTGCATGGAGTCGAAAAGTATAGAGATCCGGAGTGGTTGAAAAATTCATTAAGAGACAAGGTAAGTCATTCAAATATCTCATTTTTCCGATACGTTTATGGTGAGTTTAGTGTACAGTCATAGAAAAAAAAACGAAACACTTTTAATTATTCGGCCATTATACATGCTAGAAAGGAAAAAAAGGTGTCATTCGACTTGGTTTAAAGTCTTCTTTAAAACTACGTAGATAAAATTTTGATAAGGGAATCTACGTAGATAAAATTTTGACAAAGCAAAATGAGCACCAACTCTTGATTTTCAAATAGGAACCCCTATTTTTTGCTACATAATTACGTTCAGACCGCAAAATTCAGCCAGGGTACGAAATTTCACTGCATTCCGTGCAGTAGAACAGGAGTTATTAACGAAAAACGTTTTAGGGACCGTCATCACATTGAAAACGCTACTTTCAAGGTCACGGCTTATCAAGTAACGGAATGTAAACAAAGAAAAGATCGAGATTATCCAGCTCAATTCATGATTTTTTGAAGTTCTCTTTTTTTCCGTAATTCGATAATTTTTGGCCGATAATGTTGCGCAAAAAAGCGATTTATGGTCGAAAACTTTTTTTTTTTTTTTTTTTTGAAAAAAAAGTTTAAATATTTACTGATTTTTGTTTATCTGGATTAACCTAAGAAAGACGAATGGAGTTTGGCTGATCCATCGTATAGATCGTTGTTTAGTAAATCGAATAATGACGAATTAAAAGTAATGGAACTTTGTGCCTTTTTTAATATGAACCTATTGGATTGCTTATATAAACATTCAGCATATTAGCCTCATAGAAATGCAAATATCCAACCTTATATCTAGAAACATGATGTGAATATGTTTGATTAATGTATTGCACCTATGTTACAGGTTTATTTAGGAATGAATAGAAAGTCTTCTGATGTAAAATGGAATTGCACGTTTTTGATTTCGCAGAACATCGACAGAAGTTTGGGTCATCGCACACAAAAATATACCACACTACGTGGGAAGACACAACATTAAATACATTGGAGACTCGAGCGAAGCAAGGTCAATTTATTCCTTGAAAATTTGCTCTAAATACATAAAATGAACGAAGTATCAATCTAAAAATAAAACAGAAACAGGAGAATATAAATACCCGTTAATGAGCAAACCGTTCATACTCGAACTTTATTTGGGAAAAATTTGGTTATTTGAATTAACACAGTGAACAAACACAGTAATTGTTTTAGCGGCTTTTTTGTAATAAAAAAAATAGAATTTGTTTCAAATCTTAATTTATGCGAAAGAGCATAATGCGTGGTATTATTAAAAAGGCATAAACACAATCTCCGGTTTTAGTTAAACATATAAGGACTCTTAAAAGCAATTTAGGAAAGTAATTTCCCAATGCTGTTTCTAGCAACGAGATTCGAGATGGTCCAACCCGTAATTTAAAAAAAAAAAACAAAATTTATTTTAGCTTAAACCAAGGTGAACCGAAATCTGACTTCTTGTCATTTCTCTGATTTTGTAAACAAAACTCAGCATTATTTGATTTTGTTTCGCGCACTATATACCTGCTAACTAACATTTTCTGTAGAATCAGGCATTAAGCTAGCGCACCTAGATCGATCCAGAGGCTAAAATTTCGTCCTTGCTGTGAATTTCGCAGACTGGAATCGGAACTGAACGTGCGGGATGAAGTCACCTTATTGAAGCTGAGAGTCCGAATAAACTGGTAGGTAAAGTAAATTTATCTGCTGTATGTTTACGGCATCTCACTGGTGAGATAAATTTTCTTCATCCACCAGTTTTTAGGCACTCTCAGCTTCAATGACATGACACCTGCTTCATTGTTCGGTTAAACCTAGTTCAGGGCTGTTGTGCTCATTATTAGGAACCGCAGCAGCCATCGAATGGGATAACCTAACCGCAATTATATCGCTGTGAAGACGGTGGCCACATTCAGCCCTTGAAGCTGGTGCATGTGGCTCGTTGTTTGCTTAAAGATTTAGATCAAAAAGTAGAATCAATTACAGTGTCATAAAGTTGGAGCCAAATATTCAGATATTGGATTTTGAAAAACATGCATTTAATATAATAAGATAGGCATCTAGTAGTTAATAACAATAGTTTATTATAACTCTTTTTTCGTCGATATTTTTCCATGTTATTCAAAAAAGAAAATAATTTGAAATTTTATCTTTGTCTTGCGAGGATGATTTTAATGTGAAATGCACCCACAATGACCGAGAAAGTAAATAGAAAAATAAGTATTTAAATTATAATTAAGATTAGACAAAATTCAACTTAATCTAACACGCAAATTAATAGTTTGTTAAATCTTTGACAAAGTCAAAAAAAAAAAAAAAGTTTACAATTAGCCACAACTACTACTTTCGTGCAGAATACAGCTCAAAACACGCGTCCTACTAATGCGACTGACATTTCCTCTCCTACATCTTAACACATTGAAAATCATTCAAACACTATACAAAAAAAAAAAAAAAAAATCATTCCTAAAAACCAGTCAACTTATCTAAGAGCAAATATTACCTATTGACCCATCTGGATACTGTTAAAGGCGAAACTTCACACTGTAGGCTATTTTTCGAGTACTTTTTCCCGATTTAGACTAGGCAATAATTTTTCCTTTTAGTAAATTATCACCGGGAAGATCCATTAATTCTACACTGTCTATTGCAACATGACTAGCAAGACAATGAGGGTTTGCTGTATGTTTCTGTGAAAAAGTTGTGCATGTTAATTTTTTTTCTGAGTTATTGTTTTACAAAAGGCAATGACTAAACGCAGAAAAAAAAAGAAAAAAAAAAACCAGAAGTATTTTTAAGTGTAGCTTTTAATTTTAGAAGTTCTATAAAATATTCTTTTATTAGACAATGAAGTAGTGTTTCGCTTTATTTACATATTGACGTCTGAACGATATCCACAAAAAAACTGACGGTTGCAATATTCTGTTGTTCTTCTGCAGAGACAGCGAATAAATTTATGTATTTAAAAAATTCATTGACGTAACTCTAATGTAGAAAAACCACGTTATAATTGGTTTGCTTATTTTGTTGAACATTTTTTTTTTCTTTTTTTACGAAGAAACCAACTTTCATAATTTCTGTTTTAAAAAGTATACGGTCCCCTAAAGTGGGAAAGAATGAATTTTTAAGCATAGCGCAAAAACTACTGAATATTTTGAGCTCAAATTTTGGATTCCTATATAAAAGCTCTTCTAGATGGTTTTTCTATTAAAATTTAATATGGTTTCAGATCATATTTTTTCAAAAAATAATAAAATAATTCATAAAAAAACTAAAATTGCATTTTAGGTGTTGTAAATTATGTTTTTATTACTGGGTCGATTCATATTTTGATATAAAAAAAATCTTTGCCGTGCCTAATCTAGTTTTTGTGTTATGAGTAAAAATATCAAAACACGTTTTAACATTACGAGAGGAATTTTTCAAAACTCGATTCTGAAGTAACGGCTGGATCGCATTAAACAAAACTTTGTATACAAAGTTTAAAAAGGATGCTGATCACAAATATGTGATAAAAAATGGGGGTTCTCATTGAAAAATTTGAAGTTGATGCTCATTTTAATATGAAGACGACCCCTTAACAACACCTTACACGTGTCTCTAGTGTCAATAGTCTTTGAATACGATCGAGTGTTTCGTTTTTTTTTCTATGACTGTACATTTGATTCACCACAAGGTGGCCCTGCACAAACGTTTTAGATTGTAAAATTCACAGCTGTGTGAAGTCGCCAAGTAGATTATAAAATCGCCAATGCTGAATTAACATTTTACCAGTTGTTTTCACATTCAAATACTGCAGTGTCTCTAAAATTGAGTTCCACGGAACCTCCGGGTTACACTAAGATCACTCAAGGGTTCCGCGCAATTCATTATTTCTTTAACTTCAAATTAGTCACTCAAAAATTTTTATAAAATCTTTACTCAAACCTTTCTTATCAATATTTTCCGAAAGACCAGTGGAGAAAATATCAAAAAATGGGTTTTAGAAACTCCTTTATTTTCATTGTACGAACTTCGATTCTATATACTAAAATATTAGCCCAGTCAATAAAGGTTTCGTGTCGCAACTAATTTAGAGAAAGCTAAATTTTTGCAGGTTGTTAATACATAAAGTATACACTAAAAAATACAAAGTCCCGACCCCCCACCCCTCTTGCTTTCTCCCCCACCCCCTCCGAAACATTTCAAGAGCAGTACTATGATTATACGCTATTCGTGTCGCAACTAATTAGGGGAAAGTTGAATTTTGGCAGGATGTGTTTTGCGCCAAACAAACAAAGCAGGATGAAGCATGGATGAAGCAACAAAGCATGATGAACAAAGCAAGCACCCCTAAAACAAAGCAGGATGTTTGGCAGGATCTTTGTTTTAGTGTGTACACAAAGTACACGCTAAAAAGCCACAAAGTCCCGACCCCCCACCCCTCTTGCTCCCCCCCCCCCATCCCTTCGAAACATTTCAATAGCGGTACTATGATTATACGCTTTTGTGTCGCAACTAATTAGGGGAAAGCTGAATTTGTCAGGATGTTAGTACATAATGTATTTTTGAAAAAAGTACAAAGTACCGACCCCCCACTCTTCTTGCTTTCTCCCCCACCCCCCTCCAAAACATTGCAAGAGCAGTACTATATTACTTTTTCGTGTCGCAACTAATTAGGGGAAAGCTAAATTTTGGCAGGATGTTAGTACATAAAGTATACACTAAAAAGCCACAAAGTCCCGACCCCCACCCCTTTTGCTTTCCTCCCACCCCCTCCGAAACATTTCAAGAACAGTACTATGATTGTACACTTTTCGTGTCGCAACTAATTAAGAGAAAGCTGAATTTTGGCAGGATGTTAGTTCGTAATGTATTCTTTAAAAAAGTACAAAGTCCCGACCTGCCCCCCTCTTTCTCCCCCCCCCCCCCGAAACATTGCAAGAGCAGTACTATGATTATACGCTTTTCATGTCCCAACTAAACGGGGGAAAGCTGATTTTTTTTTTTTTTTTCAAGATGTTGGTATACTAAGTATACACTAAAAAAACACGAAGTCCCTACCTCTATTGCTCCCCCCCCCCCACACACACCGTCCGAAACATTGCAATATTACTATTATACGCTTACAGCTCGAAAACTAATGATGATACCGGAGTATTCCTTTTTTATTTCACTTCTTACAATATTATAAACCAGTGGTGTCCAACCAACGTCCCACGGGTCACATCCGGTCCATGAAACTGATCAGTGTGAACCGTTGTTTTGCGAAATGTTTCAACTCGAAGATTATGTAGCAATTGGTTTCTGGAAAACAGGATGCATTAAAAAAAAAAAAAAGGCATCAAGTTATTATAACTACAATTTTTCTTTTATAAGGGGTCATTTAACAGTTTGTTGGCTTGATCTGAAATATTGTTACAATGTATTCCACTACAGTGTCCACACATAGACGTACAATCGAGCCAATTTTACGACAGCTACAGTTTGTAACACAATGTTTTACAGTTGTAAGATATAAGTAGGAGAATTTCACTCGGAGCAGAGAGATAATTGTCATGATCTTAGTTACTTGAAAGTCAGTCTGTTACTTGAAATATATTTCCAAATCCATTCTTCTGTTGGATGTTGAAAACCTAACCAAGTTTGAATAAAAGTTTGTGAAAAGCAAGTAATCACAAAAATGTCCCTAAAGTCCACTTTTGATTTATCAAAACTTCCAACTTCAGACGTTACTCGTCAACATCTTTTTAAGGTTTCCACCCGAGTTTTTAGGGTCAACACCAGATTCAAACTCGGTTAGGTTTTAAACTTCCCCCAGAAGAGTGGGGTTGGCATTATACTTCATGCAACAGACTGATTCCTAAGTTCATGAAGATTATCTCTGCTTAAAGTGAACTTCTCCAATTAGTATCTTGCAATTGAAAAGATTATGTGTTTCAAACTGTATCTGGTCGTAAAGCTAGGTTCGATTGCACGTCTATGTGTGAACACTGTAGTGGAATGCACTATAACAATATTTCGGACCAAACCAACGAAATATTAGAAGATGGCCCCTTATTACATTGTTGATCCATTTCAAGAAAATGACTATTATCATATTATTATCTATAAATTTTGTTCAAACATTTCCTTCCAAGACGTAATGATAAAAAGCTATTAATTAGTTGAAGTTACTTTTTGGTTTTTGTTGTGAGATTTCTGCATATGATTAAGTTGGTAAAATGGTGAAATTGATCTATCTACATAAACAGTGTATGTTTCATAATTTGTGTATAACAGTGGTCCTTAACAATGTTTTCAGAAACCAATTTCTGAACGTTTGGTTAACAATTTGTAGCATTGTCATTAATCGTGCTCTTCGAGTTGTAACATTTCACAAAACAACGGGCAACACGGATCAGCTTCGCGGGCCGGATACGGCACCTGGGCCTTAGGTTGAGCACCACTGGTTTATAATATTGTTAGGAGTGAAATAAAAAAAAAAGGAACACCCCGGTAACATCATAAATTTTCAAGCTGCACGCGTATAATCATAGTACTGAACGGATCAGTGTGCAATGTTTTGGAAGGAGGGGGGGGGGGGGAGCAGGAAGAGGGGTTGGGGTCGGGACTGTCTAGGTTTTAGTGTACACTTTATGTATTAACATCGTGCAAAAATTCAGCTTTCTCTTAATTGGCTGCGAAAAGAAAAGCGAATAATAGTACTGCTCTTGATGGTCTAAGTGTTTCGGAGAGTGTGGGGGTGGGGGGAGAAGTAAGAGGGGTAGGGGTCGAGACTTTGTTTTTTTTTAGTGTTTTCTTTATTTACTAACATCCTGCTAAAATTCAGCTTTCCCCTAATTAGTTGCGACACAAAAAGCGTATAATCAGAGTACTGCTATTGCAATGTTTCGGAGGGGGTGGGGGGAAAGCAAGAGGGGTGGGGGGTCGGGACTTTGTGGCTTTTTAGTGTGTACCTTATGTACAAACATCCTGTCAAAATTCAACTTTCCCCTAATTAGTTGCGACACGAAAAACGTACAATCATAGTATTGCTCTTGCAATGTTTCGGAGGGGGGTGGGGGAGAGAGCCAGAGGGGTGGGGGTCGGGACTTTGTATTTTTTTAGTGTATACTTTATTTGCTAACATCCTGCAAAAATTCAGCTTTCCCTAAATTAGTTGCGACAAAGCCTATTTTTTTACCTTCACTGACTGGGCTATATGGAACTTTTTATTGAAACGATCTTTCTTGATTCATTCTTTCTACTGAAACTCCACACTTTGCTGTTATTGATGTTCTGGCGCATTTAATAAAATAGATGTACTGCAACTGTTACGAAAGATTGTATTGTCTCAATTATACGAGTTTCAGCTTCATACAGTGGCTTCCAAAAGTGTTCGTACACCTACGACTTTCAATGAATTAGTCCCCTATGGGCATTGGTTAGAATTAATATTTCAAAATAGGTATTTAATTACAAGATCTATGATCTATTTTTAACAAAACTACATGAAAATTTTTAATAAAACATTAAAACTTAATTTTTAAAAAATCAAACACCAAAAAGTGCCGGAAATTTTCTCACAAGTGTCTTCGTACACTTTGAAAAAATGTCAAAAAATCAGTAAATAATGTAACATTTTACAAAATTATTATTTAGTAGAATATTATGCAGTATCAACAACAGCTTTTAAACGTGTGGGAATAGGTTTCATTGTTTTTTCTTTCTTTTTTTTATGCAATTTCTGAACAAGTGTTCAGCCGAACTTCGAGTCTTACTGTTTCTAGTTCTCTTTTCGTTTCAATGGTGTATTTTCGTAATCTAGTCACTAGATATCTCCAAATATGTTCCATTAAGTTTATATCTGGCGATTGAGGAGATATTTCTAAGTTTAAGGACAAATTTTGAGGCACCAAACGCAAACGTGTACTTCTTATCGTTATTTTGATTTAAAAAAAAAAAAAAAAGCTGTTTCCGATTGCCAAATTTAGGGCTAATAGTTTAAAATTGTTTTTTGAAATATTTAAATGGACAGCATGATTCATTATTTCATCAAAAAATTCCAAATTTCCAAGTCCTGAGCGCTATTATGCTCCCTCACACAAGAACCTTCACCGTCCTGATTAACTAATCCAGCTAAGTTCTTAATATTAAATATCTCATTTTTTCTTCTACTGACAGATATACATCAATCTAACTCAAAATATTTGATTAATTTTCATCTATAAGTAAGACGTTGTTCCAAAACGTTTTGAGCTTATTTATCATTGATTTTACGACGGAAAGCGTAAGCTTGCTGTTTTTCGCACGAACAAGAAAATTTCTGCGGGAAGAGGTCCCATCTGATCCAGCTAATCAGAGAACTTGGCGAACAATTTTAGGTGAAAATTAAACGTAAAATGATTCATTCAATTCTGCAGAACATTTTTCAGCACTCAAATGTGTATTTTTCATAATTTTTTTAACTGTAAACCTCCGATCCCGCTTTGTTAGCTTTGCCAGTTGATCTTTTCTCTTGCCTTGTTTTTGATCCGATTCTTGTCTTTAAAGCATTTTATTAAGCACTTCTTTATAGAATGGTATAAAGTAACTTATTTAGAGACATTTCAAACTAATTTATGGCTACTGTGAGGGAAAAAAAAAATCAAATTTCGAATAGTGTTTGTTGCAAAAATAATACAAAAAAACCACATATGATAATTTTCATCATGAATTTGTTCGAAAATATTTCAGTATACGATGATTTTTGTGGCGTATTTTTTCTGTCTCATCGTTTTTTGACAAATTTCAAAAATAAAAATCTGACAATATTTTTGAAAAAAAAAACCTACTGGGTTTTATTCAGAATGGCATAGGAATGGTGTGAAAAAGAATCATATTCGAATTCCGTTTTGCGTTATTTTGGTTTTACTACAAACTTTTCAAGGTGTACGAACACTGTATATGTTTATTACTTATTTTATTTATTACTTAAAATATATTTTAAGTATTTCTGTCTTAGCTCTGACTTAGGGGCGTTAACTTACTACAAAAATGCCATGCCTTGCCATCAATCTTTGAGTTGAACCGCACCATTGCTGCGGTCGCTCATCTGGTGTGCTAATTCTACTTTAGCTACCAGTTTTGTTTGGCTCTTTTGGCTCCCTTAAGAGGATTTTCGCCACTAGCTCATGTGATTCCTATTTCGGGCTGATGAGTGCTAAAAAGCACGAAACTGCAGTCCTCGGATGGAATAACTGAGCTGGTGGTATATTTTAAGTACCTTGAGCTAAAACATAGACAAGGTTCAAAGCGCTGTTTTCGGAAATTAATATTGAAGTATCAAAGTTTTAAAAACGTAGTTTTTGGCTATATATAGAGACTTTAGAACAGAGGGTAGGAGTTTTCAGAATTAAAGTCCTATAAATGTACTTTTTGGCTGTGTTTGCTACGTTAGAGGACAGGGTTCGAGGTTCTATCCAGAAAATTTTAAACATTGAGGTTTAAAACCGTATTTCTAAGCTATCTTTGGTGTGAGTAAAAGTATCTCCTCCCCTACCTGATACCCTCCTGATATCTTTGGTGATATCAGGAAAAGAGATGAAAGATTCCAGAGCTCTCAATCCTGAAAACATTTGAACTTTTACGCTGTTAGACTACGTAGTGGAGGTGGGAGAGGTTCCCAACCGGAATTATTTGAAACCGAATACGCTAAAAAACAATTTTAGACTATGCTTGGCTAAGTTGAGGGGCCAAACCAAATGTTGAAAATGAAATTCGCTTACCTTCCATAAGAAATAGACTAACATGTGATCCAAATTGTTGAATAGATTTTCTACTCTCAAAAGTGAGAAAACAGAAATCCTTTACTTTTTTTGCATCGAAGAAGTCTTGTAATGTAATGAATGAGAAATCAAAGTAAAACCCTGCAACATATAAAGCCACCCCTGAGATAAGCAATAAACTGTTTTGTGTACCATTTTTCCAATCCCCCTCCCTTTCATACTCTTGTCACCATTTTCTTGAAGTTAAAAAAGTTTTTGTTTCACTAGGAGATTTTTAAACTCTCTTAAAATCCAGTGTTAATTCTCTCTTACAACGAATATTGGAAAACTTCATTGTTTTCTACCTCCTGGAGTTAAGTTCTACAGTCTAAAAAACACAGGTCCCATGACTGTCCGCTGCCGCCCTTTCAGAAAAAAAAACAAGGAAGGATACTTACTGATATGCTATCAAGAAAGATTTTTGAAAGCTTTTTAAAGGAAGCAGAAAGTATTGTATAAAAGTAATTTCAATCTGGTAGTGACACAAGTCTTACAATTCGAAGATTTTCTTTTTGCCTGCAGTAACAGATTAAAACCATAATTTCCTTATTTGAAAAATACGTTTATTTTTTCAACATCAAAAGGGTTAATTTGCCGCGCCTCAAAGTGACGCCCAGGGCGGACCGCCCCCTTTACCCCACCATAGCTACGCCACTGGGTATAGTTAAAAAAAGGTTTTTAACTACTTGAGGTGGTGTTAACAAGTCTCTAAAATGATTGGTTATGTACATAAAAGTTTTTAACACATACCCTTTTCCACAACGCGAAATTTCGACTTACGCGAGAGGTCTTGGAACGCATCCCTCGCGTAAGTCGGAACTCGACTGTATTAGATGTATTAAAACTGAGTCAGTTGAAACAACCTCACTTTCCCCTCTAATTCAATGTTGTTATTTTTGAATTTTAATTGTTTTGTAACCAATTGATTTATATTTGTTCAACTTGAACTTTGTACTCCAGAATTCGTAAATAAAGTCATTGTAAAGACCTACCTTTTTTAAATTATGATATTCTCCTCTAATTAGTAATGGTAATTTTTTTAAGTTCAATTATCTGCTAACCAAAATAATCAATACACTCTAAAGACAGGGGTTCGCAGTGAACATTGATCCATGAAAGGGGTCCGCGGGTTAAAATGTTTAGAAAGCCCTGTTACAAGACCGTAACCAGGATTTGTATCGATGAGGGGGGGGGGGGGGTCTCAGTTTCGACAAAAATACGAAAACGTCAAGCGTTGCTATGGTTTTTGAAGTATTATTGCGCATTGGTAGGAATACGGTAGTGGAAGGCGGGGAGGGGGGGGGGGACAGAAAAATATAAAAAATTCGGAAGAGGGGGGGGGGGGGCAGGCGCAATTATTGATTGTTTTAATTTTTTTTTGAACAGTAATTTTTCTGATACCAAGAAATTCAAGTTACTTTATCAAAATGTTTAATCAGAAATTTAAAATTTTTATTAAATAATATTATAATGTACAAGTTTTGTTGGTGCAGAAAATGATGTGTGGTGCCGTAAATGTCGCAATTGCGAAAGATACCAACGACATGAGGACTTTAATTGGCCCTCAAGTTGGAACATTAAATAGTAATATGTACCACCAATCACTTTTCATGAGCTTTGAAGGTCAGGAGCATCCAAATTATTGTTTGTAAGGGAGCAATGGACCTAGGAGCATTTTGTAATATTTTGAAATACATGCCAAACTGACACTGGGTTTGGTATCTCATTTTGGACGCAATTTCAGAAGACATTTTTTTTAAAAACGCAATTTCAGGCTAGATTTGGTAGTAACAGAAGGAAAATTGCTTGGTTTGTGGACGCTCCCCTGGAAATTTTTTAAGCCTTAAAAAAGAATTTGGGACCGACCCCGGAAAATTTTGTTATTGAAGTTTTAAAAACGCAATTTTGGGATGCATGTTGACATGTTAGAAGAGGAGGTGGTTGCTCTAACTCGAAAATTTTTGTAGTTATAAGGTTTAAGATTGATGACGCTGGGGTAGAAGAGAATAGGTTCGGGGATCTCTCAAATTTTTGATATTAAAACTTTATAAACGTCATTACAAATTTTCTTTGGGTGAGTTTATGGGAAGGAGATGGATATTTAGGAGCTTTCCCTTCTTAAAACACACTCTAAAGTTCTCTTTGGTAACGATATACAAGGGAAAGAGGTTCCCAAGGGAAAATTCTTTGCAGTCGAAATCCCAGAAGTTTGATTTTCTATTATGTTTGGTATAACGGCATAAGGGGCGTAAGAAGCTGCTGCACTCCCGTAAATTTTCAGAATCAAAATTCTGAAAATGCAGTTTTAAGTTAGCTTTAGTGATATTAGGGAGGACAGCAGGTATTGGGGACACTTAACGAAAATGTTCCAAAATTAAGAGCCTAAAAATCTAATTTTGTACTGTCTTTGGTCTTGTCAGAAGGGTTGAAACCCTTTTTTGAATCAGTTGTAAGTGTCAGAAGTTGCTGCCGAGGCATGATCCGACTCTCCATTCCGAAGTCAAAAAATAAATAGGAGGTGTATGAAATTGAAGGCCTCTTTTTTATATCAAATGTCTTAAACACAGGGGCTTCTGTCTCAGAAAGTTGAAAGATTTGTAGTCTTGAAAATGCATTTTTGATTATTTTTTTCAGTATTATAGTAAGAAGAGATATGAGGGTAATTGTAAAACAGCAAATGTTCTATCTCTAATTATGTATATAAAAGGGTAGTTCGGGAGCTCGCCAATGAAATTTTTTTAAATTGTAGCTCTAAAAACGCAGTTTTAGAAGATTTTTGATGTTAAGGTGAGGAGAGATTCCAGTGCCCGATCCCGCAAATTTTCCTAATTTGTAGTTTTAAAATTGCATTTTAGACAACTTTTGGTAGTGTAAAGAGAGGTTCAGGGGGCTCCCCCGGTCCTTTTTTTAAATTGTATGTTTTAAAATGCAATGCTAAGAAAAGGGGTTCACGGGATGATCTCCCCCGAAATTTTTCGAAATTATGTTGCAAAACCCCGTTTTAAACGATCTTTGGTAATGTCAGGAGAAAGAGATTCGGTGTCAATCCCCGGGAATTTTTTTGAAACTATAATGTTCTAAATACGATTGTAAGACCATCTTTGGTAACGTTAAGGGGACCAGCAATCTTTCCCAATTGAAGCTCCGTAAACGTAATTTTGGTTGACTTTGAATGATGTTAGGGAGAGTAGTTTTCGGACGCTCTCTTCCAGAAAATTTTCGAAATTTAAACCGTGAATAGTGAATTAAAGACAATTTTTAATGATTTTGGCGAGACTGGGGGGGGGGGGGGGCACAGAAACTTTCCTCCAAAAAATTTTGAAGTTAGCTTTAAAACGCAGGTTTTAGAATATCTTCGGTAATGTTAGTGGGAGGAGAGATTTGGGGGCTCTTCTTCGGTAATTTTCATGGGTGCTTCAACGATTTTTTTTTAAATTGAAGCCATGAAAACGAAAGTTTAGACGATCTTTGGTGATATTGAGAGGTGGTGGACATCTTGATTTTTTTTCCGAGTTGAAGTGTGAAAAGGAAATATTCGACAGCTTTTTTATAGGATGCAAGACTTTGAAAATTTCGGAGGTGGGGAGAGGTTCTGAGCCCCTGACACCCTACCCCTCTGGCTACGGCTTGCTATCTGTTACTGGGTAACATCAGATTTTTCGGTCTCTGTTACTGGTGGGATAGACCATTTTTCGAAATTGAGCAAATAAAAATAGAATTAACTAATCCAGAGGATCCAGAAATAGCCAATTGCTTTGCTGTTTCTGGAGCATGAGATGTAGTTGCATGAGAGAAAAATAGTTTAAAAGTCTAAATACATTAAAAGGCTCAGAAAATTGAGTTAGCCTGAGAGCGATGTTTTAAGCATGTCTGTTACTAGTGCCGTCAGGGTCGGATTTGGAAGTGTGGAGGCCCCCATAGGCGGATTTAGGACTAAGTTCCTGGGGGGGGGGGCAGGATTTTTATTTTTTAGCAACATTTGTACTGCCCCCCCCCCACTCCCACGTTTTTGTCTGTTTCCTGTGATGCATAAGTCCATGCTTTACTTTTTTGTGTGTCGTTTTCATGCTGTCCTTTTTGAATTGACCTTAAGAGAGGGAGCTGGTATCGAGAGTGACGCAGGGCTACCTTTTAAGTGGGAAATAGAACATCTCCAATTTTAGGGGGCAGGGGGTTTCTCCCCCGGAGGAAATTTTGTAAAATGGATATAAAATTTGCATTTTGCAGCCTTGTAAAGGTTAATTTTATAGAGAAATTGAACTAGATTATACAGTTGTACAATATTGTTAAAACTTTGTAAGAAACAGCCATTTTGAGTTTGAAAGAAAAAATAAACTATAGATTTCTTATTACAACAACCTTTTTTTAATTATAAGTAGTGCAGAAAACGAAAAGGAATAGAGGTAGTGTATCATTTTTTTTTCCTGGTTAAACAGATTAACAATATGCAGTAGAAGTAATTGGAGCCCACTTTGCTTAGGATTTTCAAAGACTTATCTAATTATTTTCAAGGACTCTAGAATAAATAAAATTATTTAACGCAATTCATTTGTACTTTCCAGTGTCTGATATTTTAGTACTTGATTGCAAAATTTTACAGTTCTGTTCTAAATTTGTGAGAAATAGCAATTTTAAATTTAAAAGAAAAAAGAAACCAGATTTCTCATGACAACAACTTTTCTTCAGTTGCAAGTGGTGCAGAAAACGAAATGGAATAGAGGAAGTGTATTTTTTTCCGTACTAAACAAATAGACAATATGTAGAAGAAGTAAGATAAAAGGAATCAATACAAAAGAATTTCCAAAATACTGCATTTGGGATTGAATAAGTAGCAATGAAACGTGTGAGTCACAAAAATTTATTTCAAATAATGTGTTACAAACGTGAGAACCATGATTTTTATTTATATTTTTAATACAGGATGTGGCAAGGAGTTGAATTTGACATAGTTTGGCATTCCTCCCCCCTCTACCATTTGTTAGAAATTTTAAAATTTAAGATTTGTAGTCACACGTTTTGAAATATTCAAGGTTTTCAACCACTTAAAAATGAAATTAGTTTTTTCAAGCAATTTTTTAAGGAACGAATCATGAATTTTTTTTTTTTTTTTTTTTTTTTTTTTTTGAGAGTTAAGGACCCACTTCAAAGCAGGGGCCCTAAGCAATAACTTTTTTATCTTATAGGTAAATTCGACCCTGTTTGTAATTCGCTCTTACCTGCAAACTTTTGCTTGATTTTTTTTTTTGTAATTTTTACGAAAATTCGTCAGTTTTGACGGTTAAAGGATTTTTACGATTTTACCAATCTTTGTTAGGTTTTTATAGACATTTATATTATTTCAGCAAATTTTTCCAAAACTTTTGATGACTCAATTATTTAGATTTCAATAATGACCAGGATTGACTCACTTAGATGATTATGACTTACCTTACTATTTAAACAGTATTTATAAAGTAAGTAAAATTGTACTCTCCCTCTAAGCAGAAAGATTCATTTAATCAGAATACTCAGATAACTGAAATTTATTCAGTTTGCGATAGTATTTATTTTCTCTCTCTCTCACTCTTCAAAAAAGACAGAGAGAGAGAAGAAAAAAAACTATGTTTTTTTAGAATTTCTCAAAAGGCCAATTAATCTACCAAAAACATAAATATTATGCAAAAATATACTTGAAATGTGGACACAAATCATAACGAGTAGATCGTTCTGTTTGCGCGAATGGGGGGGGGGGGAGTTTTTTCTCCTTTGCTTTAGGTTCTAATTTGTTAAAATAATCGTCAATAATTATAAGTGTTGCAGCTTAATGTATAGCTCGTTTAGCCTATATTTTCATTCATATACTTGCCCAAATGGTTTTCAGTCCAAAATAGTGAATTTAGACAAATTTTCAGCACCCCAGGGACAGCTGTGCTATTTGTATTTAATGTTCGTTTTTTTTTCTTTTCCCCCATCAGAAAAGGACATTCGCTTTTCTCTACATTTTCATTGAACTATTCAAAAAAGAAAAAGTTATGATTTTTTGTTTTACGATTTTGGAAGATGTGTTGTTACTATATAAAGTCCTCCCAAAACTGGAGGGCATTGCCCCCTATGCCCCCCCCCCTATAAATCCACCCATGCCCTTCTAAACTTTTCAAAGAAAAAATAACAATATATATATATATATATTTTTAATTTTTGGAAGATGTGTTACTACATAAAGACCTCCCAAAACTGGGGGGGGGGCATTGCCCCCTCTGCCCCCCCCCCATAAATCCGCTTATGGAGGCCCCGGGGCAACGAAGGAGTGGAGGCCCCTATTCAGGGTTCGAAAAGATCGTATTTTCGAAACTATCCGATACTTTGATATATATCCGAATATTTTGATATATATATATGTATATATCCGATATTTTCGACCTGTGAAAGTTAGGATATTTTGTAAAAATTTTATTGTGGGGACCCCTTTGTTGTGGAGGCCGTAGCCCCGCTTGCTCTCCCTTAAATCCGGCCCTGAGTGCCGTTAACCTAAATGATATTCTAAAATTGAAGAAACCGTAGGTGACGTATTGTTCCTTACCCCTAGAGACCAGCTGTATATATTGTAACGGATTCGGTGCGACTTCCACTTTCTTGAAATGAAGACACAGTTCTTGATAAAAACACAGGAGCTTTATTTACACTATGTACAGGAGAAATCGTTAACAACTGCTAAATTAATCATCAGCAATTAAGCAAATATCACACAACACCGTAAACTTAACTGTTACACACGTATTTACTTCCAAATACGAAAACAACACAGCGAAATGCCTCGCTATAAACAGAGCAAATACGCTCTCAGTTCGAAATCTCAATCGAAACTAAACTCTTTATCTAGCGTAACGGTTTATATACACACCGAAAAGAAATCTCTCAAATATTCCACACGCTTCTGGAAAATAGTAGACCGTTATCAAATTTTATCAATAAACAAAAAGGAAATAGGGGGGTCGTATACTTTAGCCATATGAAAAGGGGTTGTTACGTTACTACAATAATTACTATTTACAGGATTTGTAACAATATTTAGAAGTCGCTCATATATTTTCACCATCAAGAAACATTTATACGTGTAGTATATTTTGATCCTTCATTTAATGACTTTTTCTTTTTCAGAACCATCTATTTTGGAAACCATTCTGAAGGTAAGTACTTACACTTTTTAAGTATTTACAATTATACTGCAATTGTCTATAATGCTCAATGTTATAAACCTTTGTTTAACCTTTAACAATACATACGTTTGTATTTCATGACGAACGTTTTAAAAATGTCATAAAATGTTTCGAGGATTATATAAAACAGAATGTCCTAGATCGAATATCCAACAAATATTTTCCTTTTTTCGCTCATTTTCAATTTCTGAACACGTAAACATTGAATTTATCAACCAGCCAAGTAACTAATGAGTTTTAAAAGCTTAGCCTTTAATATATGTATTGCTTTTCGTTTGAAAAGCCTAACATTTCAAATGCAAACAAATTGAAGGGCTCGAGGAAAGAATGTGATGCGCCGCAACATGATGCGAATTTTTCAGTAGGCCAATTTCCAACTTCTAAAAAATATTTGTAGAATTTTTCAAACTTATTCTATATTCTGCAATACTGAAACCAGATATGTTTTTCTCTAAAATACATAAGTCAGTGTCATGTTTATTTCAATTTTAGTTACGGAAAATAAAAATTTAGATATAAGTCACTCTTTGGGGCTTGTTACATTTCGGCCCCGAGCCCTTCAATTGTAAGCGCTCATGTAATTTATCGAGGGGGGGGGTATACCGGTTTATCTGAAAAATAGTGAAGTTCTCTTTTTTTCTCTCCCCCCCTCATAGTTTGAAGATTTTTAAATCCTTTTCACTTATTTTTTTACTTGTGCAAAGGACATTTAGATGTTTAAATTTTTAACAGACGAAAAAAGGACGCAGATTCAACAAATTTTAGTAACTTAAAGTAGCATCTTAAAGCGGTAAAAGCAAAAATTACATGTGCTCATTTCTTTTCCCAGCACGTCGCTTATTAGTTTTATTAGAAATTCAGTTATGATTACTTCCTTTTACAAAAAAGGAAGTATTGTATTCGCGAAAAAATTTTCACCCAAAAATCGGCCTTAATTTCCATTTTGCTCACCCCCAAATAAATGTCGAGTTTTTTTTTCAACCCGACCACACGTGGATATGTGTATAGGAACGTACAGACACCCGAAATATCCATTTTGACGATCCCCGAGTTAATTACAACGAGTTTTCTCGTGACGTCTGTATGTGTGTATGTATGTCGGTATAACTCAAGAACGGAATGTCCTACAAAGTTGAAATTTGGTACGTAGACTCCTAGTGGGATCTAGTTGTGCACCTCCCCTTTTGGTTGCATTCGGGTGCTTCTAAAGGGGTCTTTTGCCCCTTTATAGGGGGAAATCAATGTTAACTTCGATGTAAACTCACGTGGTGTTATAATTTGGCGGACACTTGGCGATATATCGCCAGTCTTTTGGTCGCCATGTTGGCGACAAATTTGGCGATTTTTTTTTTAAATGTTTTTAAAAATCTGTTTTTAATTTGGCCACTGCTGGTGATATTTATAGAGTAAACTATTGAATCCTATTAAAACTGCCAATAACGAGAAAATGACATTAAATTGGAGTAAAAGGAAGTCATGTGATGCACACATCAGCTCATTTTTTCTTATTTTTGCGAGAAAACTAATTGAAACTTCTCAATTATTCTTTCCCAAACCCACCTTTCGCCTCAGCAAAATTATGAGCATTTTTTCCTTTGCTCTTAATTTCTCTCTATTTTTTTATGCTTGAAGCAGAAGGGTTTCGATCCTTGAATGGTTGGCGCTAATGGTTAAGAACAAAGATATGAGAACTGGTTTCTCATTCTTATGGTTTACAGCTGCGGCGAACTGGCAATGGAGTGGTTCTAGAGGTGCGAAGTGCTGCCCATTAAATTACTGTTCATTAATTAATTGGAGTTAATAGTTAAGTGGGGCGCGCTTCGAATGGGGTTGTTTCCTTCAGTCAAAAGTAGTACTTTTTGTCATTGAAATTGATAGAATAAGCAAAAATAAATAAATAAATAACATGGAACTAGCAAAAAAAACTTTTATTTTTCCAACAGTTATTTTTTAATTAAATTTTTTTTAATGTCTGATTTTTGAAACAAGGCGTGGTCCTTATGACGTCACAAATGATGCACTTTGGCGCATCTTTCTACCGCGTTTCCACGTTATGATAATCAAGAAGCGAATTAAATATTGCGCTCTACGCATGCTATCAACCATATCGTTGCCAATACACGTGAGTAAAGATGCGAATTAAACATTTTGCTCTGTGAATGGCAACACAGAATGGCATTTCATCGTTTTTGATGTCATAGGCAAGAAATGTAAGCAATAAAAGCGCACCGATTTAAGTATTATGTTTTATAAGATAGTGTTTTAAAAATATTGAGTTATTTTTAAACATGCTCTTTCAGAAAAAAAAATACTTTTAAATTTTTGGAAACTACACCATTAATTAGTTGGTAGTTTTCCCCCTTACTCAAGGCATGAAAAAAATACTCCTTCACATTTTTTTAGACGGGTGAAATACATTTTAGAGGAGTGAAATCATGAAATCAGAGAGAACTATAATAATAAAGATCAATTCCATAAAAAAAATTTAAAGAAAAAAATTCTAAGGGTGAAATGGAATATGGCAGGGAAAGAAGAGATCTGTATAAGTTTTAGGCTATTTCTTAACTTACATTCGCTTTCATAATGCCTGTGATTTAGTTCCAATTGCCAAAAATGGGAATGGAATGGTTCCAGAGGTGCGTCGAGTCAAAAATTAATGAAGTGGTTGCTAATTAATGTACTGCGGCAGGCGGGTTGCTCGAGCCTCCGAAGGTGGCTAATCTACCCTCCCCGACGGCTAGTCAAAATAAATATTCTGAAGAATAGGGTATAACTTGGAAGTACACTAGAGCCTTTCTATAATGGGACTGGACGTTTTGACCCTTAAATAGAGGTGTCCCTTCTTCAGGGGTAGTTGAGTTGATGTATCCGGTAATTTTATAATAAACGTAAATTATTGACACCTAACACAAAGCACTGAAAATATCACTCTAGGAAGCTGCCTTGGTCGCCTACCCCAGGAGTCGGGCCTGTACATTAGGGTGGAGTGAAAAAATCAAAATCTGATAAACGTTAAGTAATAGTGCGGAAAAGTTGCCTTTTGTAGAGATAATTAGTCATGCAAAAAGATTTCGACAGAAAAAAAAATTCTTGGGGGTTCGCCCGCGCCTTGAAGTTGACCATTATTCCCTAAAAAGTGGAAAAACTTACAAGGATTTCATCAAAAATAAAAATTTGGTAAATTGGATGTAATATCACTTATGTGTAGGATTTTTGTGTAGAGTACACACCGCATGTGATCATTTTAATAATTAACTAGATTTTAACGTTCCACACATGCTTTGAATTTGACGAATATAGCGTCAAAACTGATAACATCGGGATGCTCCGTACATTGAGGGAAAGGTATTAGAAGTTATTATTTGTAAATTTGCTTCCACATGAATGAATTCTTACACAGATACGGAAAAATAAGTAATACAAACATTTCTTTCCCAGTAAGGAAAAGATAAATCTCCACTTAGTCAATAGCTTTAGCCTAAAAAGTAAATTTTCCTGATAGGGAACAATGGTTTAGTGTAAAAGCTTGAAACAACCGGCATAAGTCACACCTCGAAAAAAAAAGAAGTTACTAAATAAATTTTAATACTTTTGAGCCCCCAAACTGCAATCACATTGATTATTATACAAATACAAAAGTGACGACCAGCAACAGGCTCTGGGCCCAGCTAGACTGGTCCTAGTCAATTTACAATCCCCAGTGAAGATCAATGGCCCTCTTAAAACTGTCTACTCCTTTGCTCATTACCACCTCTTCCGGTAAGCTGTTCCAAGGTTCCACTACCCTGCTAAAATAATAATTTTTCCTGATATCCATGTTAGCCTGAGATTTAAATAGCTTAAAACAATGACCCCTTGTCCTGTTTTCAGTGCTAAACTTTAGCCTTGTAACATCTTTCGTTTTAATAAATTTAAACGGCTGAATCATGTCCCGTCGGTCTCTTCTTTGCTCAAGACTGTACATTTTTAGCCTTCTAAGCCTGGAATCATAATCTAAGTGGGAAAGTCCACTTATTAGCCTTGTAGCCCGCCTTTGAACCCTTTCCAATACATTAATGTCTTTCTTCAGATAAGGAGACCAAAACTGAACAGCATACTCCAAATGGGGTCTTCCCAAACTTCTATATAAGGGCAGAAGAACTTCTTTAGATTTATTTGAAATAGATCTATTGATAAACCCAAGCATCTTATTGGCTTTGTTGCTAGCAATGCTGCACTGTTGGCTAAACTTTAAATCCTGACTTATTAGGACCCCCAGATCAGTAACTTTGTCTGCCTGACTAATGACTGAACCTTGCAAATAATAACTTGCACACTTATTTCCATGCCCTAAATGTAGCACTTGACATTTCCCAACATTAACAGCCATACCCCATTTATCAGCCCACTCCGTAATATGATCTAGATCCTCTTGCAGCTGATTTGCTTGTTCTTCATTTTCTACAGTCCCCATAACTTTGACATCATCAGCAAAACAATTCATGTTCCCAGAAATATTTTTGTGAATATCGTTCATAAAGACAATGAACAAAACAGGCCCTAACACTGATCCTTGAGGAACCCCGCTTAAGACCTCACTCCAATTAGAATAATTTCCCCTTACAACTACTCTTTGTTTCCTTCCGGTCAGCCAATTTTTTACCCAAATGAAAGTTTTCCCTCCTACTCCTATATCAGCTAATTTGCTAAGTAGAGCAACATGCGGTACCTTATCGAAAGCTTTTTGAAAATCAATGTAAACAACATCTACAGGCTTCTTATTGTCCAAAGCCATGGTAACTTTGTCATAGAAATGTAATAAATTAGTTGCACAAGATTTACCTTTCCTAAAACCGTACTGAAAACTAGTCAATAGATTATTAGTCTCTAGAAAATTTACTATCTTAATTTTCGTCAATGTTTCAAAAATTTTGCAAACCACCGAAGTTAGACTCACAGGTCTATAATTTCCCGCACTCCCTTTAGACCCTTTCTTGAAGAGCTGTGTAATGTTAGCCAGCTTCCAGTCCTCTGGCACTGTCCCCGAGTTATAAGAAGCATTGAAAATGTTTGCGATTACATCTGCTAATTCCTCTGCACATTCAACTAAAATTTTCGGATAAATATTATCCGGCCCCGGAGCCTTAGTCTCTTTAATTTTTTTCAAATGAAGTAAAACGTCATCCCTGGAAAATACAAAGTCCTCAAGCTGTACTATAGCTTGTGTCTTGTTGGTGTCAACTGTTGAGATACAGTTATCGTTAAAAACACTCGAAAAAAAGTTATTAAGAACATTAGCAATATCACTATCGTCCTGAATTAAAATTCCGTGCTCATCAACCAGTGGCCCAATATGACTATTTCGAACTTTCCCCGAATTAGCGTATGCAAAAAACCTCTTGGGATTCCTGTTTATGTTATCTGACAGTCTTTGCTCCAACTCTCTTTTCTGAATCCGTACCAAATACTTAAATTTACGCCTTGCCTTACAATATTGGAGCCTATCTGCACTGTGACCTGTTTCTCTAAACCTATGAAAAGCAGCTTGCTTGTAATTTAGAGCGTCTTTAGTTTCCCTGGAGAACCACATTGGCCAAATTTTAGTATTGACACCCTTTCTCCTAAAAGGAAGATGATCCCTAACCGTATTCGCTAGATTTTCCTTAAACTCTGCCCACTGAAGATTCACATCGCTATTGTCCAATCCAGAAGAAAAAACTGCTTTCAAACTCTGCCGAAGTGCCACAAAGTCAGTATTTCTGAAATTGGGCACAAACCTAAAATTCTCTACTTTGTGCATATCAAATTTAATCCCAAACCTAATACTGTTGTGGTCACTATCTCCAATGTGTTCCCCTACACTTAACCCCTGAACAGAGCCTTCCATGTCACAGAAAACTAGATCTAAAATCGCGTCCTGTCGAGTACCCTGAGTTACAATTTGATCTAAGAAACAGTCACCAATTACTTTCAAAAAATCCTCTTCTCTGCTATTACTATGGTAAAAATTATTCCAATCAATTCCTGGAAAATTAAAATCTCCCATTATGATGACTGACCCCTTGCTAGAAATGTCACTAATAATACTAAACATCTGTTCGTCTTGCCCTGGCTTAAGTTGGGTGGCCTATAAATGTTCCCCAAACATAGTTTTTTGCCCTTATTACTAATCAACTCCAGCCAAATCATATCAATCTCATTAGGTTTATCATTAATTACCAATTCATTGCAAGTTAAAGTGTCTCTGACATAAAATAAAACCCCACCACCTCTTTTACCTACTCTATCTTGTCTAAAAAAATTATACCCAGCAATAGATAATAAATCATCATCACTTTCGGTAGCCCATGTCTCGGTAACTCCAATAATATCCAACCTCTCGTCTATAATTATGCTTTTCAATTCTTCCATCTTGTTCCTAATACTACGAGCATTTGTATAAAAAACCTTAAGCCCATCTTACTTTTATTTAATGCTGCGCGATTGTTTGAATCCCAAGTGTTAAAATCTTTCCTCTTATTAGCCACCCTATTTCCGTTTCTACTAAAATCCCGATAGTTAGTACCCTTTCGAATTCTGCTCCTTAAACCATGCTCCCCGTTCCAACTTAGTTTTTTGATTCGGAAGCCTCTAAAACCAAACCACTAACCTTATAAAACATCGTTTGGCGTGCGAGTTGAACTAATTCACTCCTGCCAATATTCGGTCTTAGTGTTATATTGTGGAGTATTTCTGGATTATGATTTGACTCGAAAAGGCCTTTGTCTAAACAGTTTGTTGTCTAAATTCGTGGTTAGACAACTATAGCTAACGCTTCTTCATTTAATTTTACATATCGACTCACTGCTTTAGTATCACATGTGAAGTTTTGAAAACCATAAAATTCAGTAGGTACGCAATTTAAGCACCATTTCTATCAGTTTTATCTGAAATTCTCATTTTGGAAAGGTGGGGGCCAAGTTTTCCCAGTTCTAATTATCGTTGAGCTCACGGTAGACTCTCAGCTTCGAAATTGAAATCTGAAATTGTAAATTTTCAATGTAAAGTCGAATTCTTTGAATTTGTCGTCGTACCCCGACGCAAACCAAGTTCTCTGATGACGATCATATGCATTCCCCAGTGTAATATTTTTTTTTTTTTAGATTCTCAAAGTAACCACTGTACAGAACTACAGTATTGCTGATAATCGAAACGTCATCTGAAAAAATAGTTTCCGTCAGAATACGATGGCAAAGTTGAAGAATTCGATTTAACAACAAAAATTCGTAATTCCAGATTTCAATATCGATGCTGAGAGACTACCTTGAGCTCATTGATCGGTGGAAGTTGGAAAACTCGGATCCTGCCCCTAAAATAGGAATTTCAGTTAAAACTTTGAAAGAAATGGTACTTGACCTACTGAAATGTATGATTTCCAAAACCTCACGTTATACTAAACCATTGAGTCGATGCATAAAATTAGACAAAGCGTCAACCACAGTTTGTTGTCTAACCAAGAGAGATGGATTTCTTAGAGTCAGATTAGAATCTAGAAATTTTACCCCACATTGCATTACTAAGGCCAGACATTGTTAGGAGTCAAGATAACAAGTCTGACTCGCAAGCCCTAACTATGCTTTTTATGGTGTAAAATGTGATTACAGTTTTAGAATTCAAAAATCGTTGAAATTTATAACAACTTCTTTGTTTCGAGGTGTGACTTATGTTGGTTTTTTCAAGCTACATTTACATTTTTATATTTTTACATTTAACCATTGTTCCCAATCAGGCAAATTTTACTTTTTGAACTAAAGCAATTGACTAAGCGGATAATTAGCTTTTTTTTTTTTTTTACTGGCTAAGAAACGCATGTATTACTTACTTTTCCGTATCTTATGTAAGAATTAATTAATATGGAAGCAAATTTTTACAAATAATAACTTCTAATACTTTTCCTCAATGTACTGAGCATTCCGATGTTATTCAGTTTTGACTCTATATTCGACGTTTCGACGATATCGTCAAATTCAAAGCATGTGTGGAACTTTAAAATATAGTTAATTATTAAAATGATCACATGCGGTGTGTAATCCACAAAAAAGCCTACTCTTAAGTGATATTACATCAAATTTATCCAATTTTTTATTTTTGATGAAATTCTTGTAACTTTTCGCAGTTTGTATGCAATAATGGTCAACTTCGAGGTGCGGGCGAATCCTAAAGATATTTTTTTCTATCGGAAATTCTTTTCCATGATTAAATATCTCTACAAAAGGCAACTTTTCCGCACTATTACTTAACTTTTATCAGATTTTGATTTTTTTTCACTCTACTGTACTTACTCTTACTTTGCGGGGAAGGGGATGGGAGTCAAATACATTCTTACATATTTTCCAAGTCATTATTTTATATTAGAGATCGCGCGGTCAAGTGGTTTGGCAGGGATCATATTTCCTTTGCGTCTGGAATAATAATTACCGTATTAGGATGAGCTGTTTATTTGTTTTACAAAGAATGAATAGAGTAAAATATATTAAAAGAATCGCACGATGTATGGCAAGTTTTATTTTTAATTATTATCGCATCAAAAACAAAAATCCGAAAAAAACATTCAGTCTAGATTCCAACTTTTTAGTAAATATTTCTATACAGAAAAAGATTTTTAAAAATAAGTTTAGTTGTGAATTTAATAACGATTCCTGTGATGTAAAGTTCTTTATGTTATTATTTTGAAAAACGAAATGGAATCTTACGTAAGAAGAGGGGGAAAGGTTTGAAAAATCTTACTTACCCGTCCATGGGAGTAGGGGTGGGTCCAAAATTGCCAAAATCATCCTTACGTAATTACTCAATGGCCCCTGAAATAGAAGTGTTGCTTAAAGGAGGTTTCGCAAATGTGTACAATGTGTTTAAAAACATTCACGTACATAAATTGCAAAATTTTTTGTGAGGCATGAAGATTAAGATAATTTATTAATAAGCCTAAAAATAAAAAAGAAAATTGATAAATAATAGAGTTCAAACTTTGCTCAAGCCCATTTATAATGAACTGGTGTTCGCCCATGGTCGAAATTCGACCATAATCATAAATGAATATTTGAGAAAACTTGTATGAATTTAACTGTTTCCAACATTTGTATTTCTACGCTTACTCATGTTAACTGCATATCTGAAAACATACAATTTTTATACGGACACACAATACCACAGTAATAATTTTTTCCAATTTTGCTTTTTATCTGTTAATCTCAAAATAAATGGATGAAAGGGGATATTTCGGTAATGGGGTGGTTTTCGAAATTTTCAAAGTATTTTTTACTGAAGGAGGATGCTTAAAAACAATGGTTTTAGCAATTTTTTAAATAATTTGAAAAAAAATTTATAATTTTTAACAACTATTTAATCGGTGCGCAAATTGAAATTAATTTTTTGGCACCAAAAGTGATAAAATGCCACTCATTAATGCCATTAGCGCACAGCGCAAATTATCATAACCCGAAAACGCGGTTGAGAGCAAACCGTAAATATTTAACGCGGCAATGGAGTCGCGCGCCAAAGTACATCACTTATAACGTCTTAAAGACCACGCCTATTTCCAAAATCGGACATTTAACACATTTGATAAAAAATAACTGTTGGGAAAACAAAAAATTTTTCTGGCTCCACTTTATTTATTTTTTGCTTATTCCATCAATTTCAGTGAATAATAGTATTATTTTTGACTGAAGGAAACAACCCCATTGCGAAATTGGTGTGGTCGACAAATTGCTGGCTTGAATAGTTTTATGCTAAATATCATGTTGCTTTGTGCTAACCCTAGGCAAATAAATATTTCCCGACGCTTTGTTTACGTATGCAAAGGAAAAACATTTCTCGCGCTGGCATTGGAAATAAAAAAAAAAAAAATTACGCCAAAGGATAAAAATCACCAATTATCCAATTTTCCAAATCTTCCCGAATGAAATGAAGCATCGAAACTTAATTTATGCGTAAAATTTTTGTGTGAACAATGTTACTTATAAAACGTCTACTATTATTGAGTAAGTTGCTTCTTCGTCATTAGAAATATAAATTTCCAAGTATCAAATGAACGAACTCGACTCGTGTCAACATATAACTGTCCATTCAAAAACACTGGACGTCGTAGTAATAGTACAATTTTTTTAAAAGGTCGACTTTGTGATTTGTTTATGGTTAAGGGCGGTGCATAACTGATTTCACACTTTTCAACATTTTCGACCCCCCCCCCCTTTGTCACAATGTTTTGCACTTCACTATACCCCTCTTCCTTTTGTCACATGTCACGCTGTTTTTCACAAACGTACCTATTAAAAAAAGGCTTGGTGTCACGTTCTCTACGTAATATGCTCCTCTTGTCATGTCTTTCTTCTCCCTTTTCACAAACTGTTACTATTTCGTGAACCCCACCTTAAAGTTTCGTTAACCCCACCGAACTTCATTCGTGGACAGCCCCTATTTTGTGGCAGCCATATGCAAATATACATTTCCCTACTCTTTGTTTTCGTATACAAACTAAAAACATTTCTCGAGCTGCAATTGATGCCAAAAATAGATGAAGAGCGCCCGCCAATTTAACAATTATCGAGATCTTCCCGAATGAAATGATCCTCCAAAAACTCAGATTATACGTAAAACTTCTGCATGAACAATGTTTCTTTTTAATAAGTTTAGTATTATTGATTAAGTTGTCTTGATCTCTGCCGTTAGAATTATTAAATTCCAAACAGTCAATGGAACAAATCTTACTTGCTACATTAAAAATTGTCCATTCAAAAACACTGGACGTCGTAATAATAGTGTAATTTTCAAAAAAAAAATCGTATTTGTGATTTGTTTACGGTTTAGGGAAAAACTGACAAATGCACTTTTCAAAATTTTTGATCTCTCTCGGCTTTGTCGCAAAATTTCACACTTATTTATATTTATCCCCTCTTCCCTTTGTCACATATCACACTGCTTTTCATAAACGTTCTTATCAAAAAAAAAAGCTTGATGTCCCATTCTCCCCATTGTGGGTTGTTCCTCTTCTGATTTATTTCCTCCGCCTTTTGTCACGAACGGTTACAATTTAATGAATCCCACCTTAGAGAGGGACTTCATTCGTAGTCAGTTCCTTGCAAATAGACATTTTTGTACTCGTTTTTTACGAATGCAAAAAATATTTCTCGTCCTGGCATTAGTGCCAAAATAGATAAAGTTCGCCAGTTTCACAATTATAGAAGTAGTTCTGAATGAAATGATGCCTCAAAACTCCCTTAAAACGTAAAAGATCTGTACAAAGAATATTTTTTTGTAAAAGTAGGCATGATCTTGCTGTTATATATAAAATTTCCAACAGTTAAATGAACGAACTCTACTCACGGCAACATATAATTGCATGCGAAAGCACTGGACGTCGTAATAATATGCCAATTTTATCATAAGTTTCACCTTGAGATCTGTTTGTGGTGATAGCAAATGCAGGTATTATTGGGAGCTAGAACTGAAAGTCGTCCCTCATTCCGTAAAATAATTTATTTAAATACTAGCAAAAATACCCGGCGTTGCCTGGGTCAGAAATAAATGTAAGAAACAATCGCTACTTCCTTTCGTTTTCTGTTTTAACTGAAAGAACTCAAAACATATCACTTTGACGTGATTAAAAATCAACCTTCTTCCTTACCCATTAATGTCAAATAGCAATAAGTATAAAGAACGAACGAATATTCATTTAGAAACGAAAGCACGAATTTAAGCATATAAAAATTTGAAGAATTTCCAAAATATGAAATAAGAAAAACAAAGATCACTGAAAAAACCGTTCGCTTTATTTAATTGAATAGTACACACTCAAAGGAAAAAATAAAGCTCTCTACTATGTTTCTTAAAGGATGCAAAAAGTAGAGTTTCCAAATGGTTAAACGACTTGAACTCATGTCTGCTCCGGAGAAGCCTTGAATCAAAAATTTCATTATGATTACTTTTATTATTGCTGTTGTTAGGCAACGAATTTTAGTAACAATGGGTTTTATATTCGCAACGTCAAAGCTCGAATACGCTACCTTGCGGTGATTACCAATACTAAAGAAAAGGGTAAAACATTCCATTCCACGAGTTTTCTTTGGGGTGAATTTCCAGCTTCAAGCAGTTTGTGGTGTAATGTAATTTTAGAAGAATAAAAAAGAAAGCTTCGCACAAATACGATGAAAAGGTACTGTCATTCACTAAACGTCAAAGCAAGTTATAAGTTATGGCATTTGTTTGTTTCACCTTTTTTCATCCGCCATTAGACAGTGGCTGCTGCGCCCCCTATAATTTATTGGATTTGCGAATTTAATTATTTAATGGGGAAATGATATGAAATTTACTGTTTTTAAAGAATAAATTACAGCCTAAGTTGCTCCCTCATAATGTATCTATCTATGGTGAAAAAATGGTTAAAATCCCTCCAGTAGTTTTGAAGTTTACCCCGGACATCCGGACAGAGATTGGCCCTTTATGTATAAAGATGAGAATGTAATTCCTAAGAAAGCAATGTCATGCTTGCTCCAGAGAGGCCTTGTTTCAAAATTTACGTTATGATTAATTTTAATATTGCTGTTGTTAGGCAACGAATTTTCGAAACAATTGGTTTAATCTTTAATCATTTGATGTGGAAATTACATGACATTTACTGTTTTCGATCACGATGTTCTTAGACTAAGTTTTTTAGCGATAAATTATAGCCTAAGTTGTTCCCCGATTATGTAGCTATCTATGGTGAAAAAATGGTTAAAATCCCTCCAGTACTCTTGAAGTTTACCCCGGACATCCGAACAGAGATTAGCCCTTTATGTATAAGGACAAAAATACCCGGCGTTGCCTGGTTCAGTAATAATTGTGAGAAACAATCGCTACTTTCCTTTGTTTTCTGTTTTAACTGAAAGAACTCAAAACACACCGCTTTGACGTCATTAAAAATTGAGCTTCATCCTTACCCATAAAAGTAAAACAGCAATAAGTATAAAGAAAGAAAGAGTATTCATTTAGAAACGAAAGCGCAAAGTGAAGCATATAAAAATTTGAAGAATTTCCAAAATATATCTAACAAAAGCAAAGATCACTAAAAAAACTGTGCGCATTATTTATTTAAATAGTACACACACAAAAAAAAAATGCTCTCTACTATGTTTACTTAAGTGTGCAAAAAGTGAGCTTCCAAATGTTTAAATGACTTAAGACTCATGTTTGCTCCAGTGAGGCCTTGATTCAAAATTTACATTATGATTACCTTTAATGTTGCTGTTGTTAGGCAACGAATTTTCGAAACAATGGGTTTAATCTTTAATCATTTGATGTGGAAATGACATGACATTTACTGCTTTCGATCACGACGTTCTTAAACTGAGTTTTTTAGCAATAAATTATAGCCTAAGTTGTTCCCCGATTATATAGCTATCAATGGTGAAAAAATGGTTAAAATCATTCCAGTAGTTTTGAAGTTTACCCCGGACATCCGGACAGAGATTAACCCTTTATGTATAAAGATGAGGATGCAACTCCTAAGAAAGCAATGTCAAGCTTGCTCCAGAGTGGCCTTGATTCAAAATTTACATGATTACTTTTAATATTGCTGTTGTTAGGCAACGAATTTTCGAAACAACGGATTTCATCTTTAATCATTTGATGTGGAAATTACATGACATTTACTGTTTTCGATCAAGACCTTCTTAGACTAAGTTTTTTAGTGGTAAGTTATAGCCTAAGTTGTTCCCCGATTATGTAGCTATCTATGGTGAAAAAATGGTTAAAATCCGTCCAGTAGTTTTGAAGTTTACCCCGGACATCCGGACAGAGATTAGCCCTTTATGTATAAAGATGAGGATGCAATTCACAACTCCAACGAACTATAGGTTGCACTGCAGTCACTGTCTAATGGCCGACTTAAAAACTAAAACAAACGCATGTGGTAACGAAGAAAATGCTAAAAGTGTTGTGATTTTTGTTGTTATGTATGATTTTTTCGCTTTATTCATTTGAAAATATTTTTCAAAGTCTTATGGTTATTCTGACCCATATAGAAAGAGATTAGAAACCAAAAAGTATTACGAAAGTAAACAATTAATGCAGAACACACAGTAAGTTGTTCTGAAGCAGCCATTTTCACGATGTTGAATTCGGAATTCATAAATTTTTGGTTCGCTTCGAACGGCATTTTCATTTTGTACCGTTTTTTCTATACATTAGTACATATTAAGTTCACTTTCGTGACATTTCCGGCATTTGTTGACATTTTTGTCACATAGTGCACATACGTGGCAGACTGTCAAGAGTAACGTTTAACACTATTTCTATGACTATATGATTGGATATCCAAAGAAATCATGCATTTAATTCATTCGTCATGGAAATGATTTACCTGATATGCGAAATCTTGTCAAGATACATTATTCTTTCCCACAATTTTAAAACCATAACCCTATAAACAGATTTTTGGCGAACTTTTATTTTTTATTGTTCAAATTCTTAACGTTCTTTCTGGATTTTTCAATCTGTTCTGCGATAAATATTTTCAAGAAAATTTATTTGCATACTGTCTATTTCAGTAGGATACTGTAGTAACAAAGGTTATTTAAATCATTTATGTGGAATTAGGTTAAGGAAAAGTGTCCAGTCAATGTTGTTAAGTTCGTTTTTTTTTTTCATCGAATTGAAAAACTGATATTTATTCAAATTCACTCAGAACAAGATAAATAAAATGTGTACTCACAGTTTATATATGGTGGTAGTTTTCTTTTCAGTTGATTGATCATTATTTCTTTTTACTTATTGAATTCTGTAATCTTACTACCATTTTATTCCACTCATGATAAAAATTAAAAATGGTTTAACTAAAAACGCGAAATCTCGCCAAGGCTACTTTGCTCGCACAATACTAAAACTATATAACCCTAAACAAATTTGGCGAAACCTTTCAGCTGAGAATAAAAGGAATAAAGTAAATTCTTTCTCGGTTAAACATTTTTCATTTTGTTCTACGATAATAAATTCAAGAAAATATTTTGCATACTGTCCATTCCAACTAAATGCTGCTGTAAAATATGATTAGTTAAATTAATTTAAGATTAAAAAAAATCATATTCTTACAAATTCATACAAAACAATAAAAAAATTTACCTGGTATAACGTTATCTAATTTTGTTAATCCAGAGTTTTCTTGTTTACGCTTCCGCTATTTAATACTTTTTTGCAAGAAATAAGGAAAACTAACATTATTTTGAGAAGCTCGAGAATACTACTAAGGGACGAATTAATTTCTGTAGCTGAAAGCAAACTAAGACACATCGATTGCGTTAATAAATATTCAGAACAAACTGCCTGTGTTTACGTCAACAGACATACGTGGAACGCAACGTGGCAATGTTTTAGTTCCATCGGCAGTTTTGTAAATCACCGCAAGGTAGCGTATTCGAGCGCTGGAGTTCCGAATTCCTAAGAAAGCAATGTCAAGCTTACTCTAGAGTAGCCTTGATTCAAAATTTACATGATTACTCTTAATGCTGTTGTTAGGCAACGAATTTTCGAAACAACGGATTTGTTGTTGTTGTTGCAAATCTCCGGTGTTTAGCAGCGCTAAACCAGGTCTATGAAATTCGTCACTCTCAAAAAAATCCAACACCAACATTTTATCAGCCAAAAGATCCAATCTTGAAAGTCCCAGACAATTCAGTATATGTTCGGGGGTGGCCTGATGGTCGGCACACTTCACACAGGTTAGAAAAGTCTTTTTTCCATTGCAATAAGTCAATGATTTTAAGTGCCCACTAATGAGCCTAGTGATGGTCGTCTGATCTCACCTACCACACTTGAGAGATAATGCACCTCCCGGGCACTTCGCCTGGTACCAATTATGGGTAGGAGGGACAGTCCAGGAGGACTTTGCATCTCTTTTAGCCTTAGAAAATAGCTCCAAGTAAGTCAAAGAATCAGGTGTATATAATGGTTCACCAGTCCCTTTTTTAGCCAAGATATCGGCCATCTCGTTACCGTGTACATCAACGTGAGATTGAATCCACTGAAAATGCACCTCTCGAAAAGAAGAAATATGCTCCAGTTTGTTAATAATAAAAACACCAGTACCATCACCCACTTTATGCCAATTAGAGAGGTACTGGAGGGAACTTCGGCTATCTGACAGAATCCAAACGGCTGAAGAGCCAGGAGAAGACAAAATTGAACCGAGCCCCCTCATCGATAGCAATAAGCTCGCTTCTAAACACAGCAACAGTCTGGATTTCTTCTGCTTAATTTTGTTGCACACCCTTGGAATAAAATATAAACACCACTACCAGAGCAGTTACGTTCCTCCTTACTGCCATCCGTATACATTATAATAGAGTCCTCAGGGATATTGTTTATCACTTCTAAAGCCAATTGTTTCAAATAGGCCGGTGCATTTGATTTCTTGTTCACCTGGGAAGGAAGATCCGTGTGGAAGTAGACTCTGTTTAAACCAATTGAGGGATTAATGCTCTGTTTCAAACTATGTTGAATTACATTTTTTGGGATCAAGTTGTCTGAGCCAGCCAAGCTTAAAGGGCTATTTTTCTTTAATCTTTTATTGTTGGTCCACCCCAGCAAGAACTCAGACGTTCGATTCTGGGTCCCATAACTGGTGAGCTTTAAGAAATATTTCATCAAATTAGTTTTTCTCCTAAGGCTGAGAGGTTGCAGATCGGCCTCATATAGTACTATCTCATTTGGGCAACTATTACGAAGTCCTGTAATAATACGAGCCGCACTAAGCTGTACCCTTTCAAGCTTTTGTAAGTTGGTGTTTGAGGCACAGCTGTAGACTGGATAGCCGTATTCTAGAATAGGCCTTATTAGGGCCATGTAAGTAGTTCTGAGAGTTTTAGAGTCGGTACCCCAGTCGCGCCCTGAAATATATTTTAAGATCATTAAGCGTTTTTTTGCTTTTTTGTATTAAGTGATCGATATGTCTATTGCAAGTAACTTCGCTGTCCAGAACAAAACCCAAGTATTTAGTGTGCTTTTCCACCGCAAGCGGATGAGCATTCATATAGATTTTTGGCTGATAGTTAAAAAGTCTCCTATTTGTTGTAAAGAAACTAACAGTAGATTTGGAAGGGTTAAAACACAATTCGTGACCCTCTGCAAAACCACACACTTCATTGAGTGTAGAGTTGATGCAATGTTCCAATTTATTGATGTCAGGGCCAGAATCCCATAGCACTAAATCGTCTGCGAACAACCCCACTTCGCATCTTTTCGAAACCTCTCTCTCAAGTCCAGCTATAAATAATGAGAATAGGGTTGGGCTCAGAACAGATCCCTGAGGAACACCCTGAGAAAAGTGTTGTTGAACTTTACCCGGATGAATCTGTTTCTCAAAAAGTCGTAAATCCAGGCCAAGGCCCTCGCATGGATTCCAAAGGACTCGAAGAGTTTAGTTATGAGCTTTTGCTTCCATACCCTATCAAAGGCCTTAGTCAGGTCCAGGAAGGCCGCCACAGTATGATTAGTGGGGGTTTTATTATGGGCATCTCATCTTTTGACAGAGATAAATCACTTGATCTGAGGTGCTATGTCCTGCTCTAAAACCATATTGTTCCTTCGGAAGAAGGTCATGAGTATTCAAATAAAAATTTAGTCTCTTTAAAATCATTTTTTCCATTACTTTGCAGGTAATACATATCAAGGAAATGGGCCTATTACTTTCAGTTGAAGAGGCTTCTTTATTAGATTTTCTAATAGGGATAATAATTGCCCTTTTCCAATCTCGGGGGAGCCGCCCCCGACTCCAAGATTCAATCATGATATCCAAAAGTCTTCGTTTCCCCTCATTTCCCAGGTGGATTAACATCTGGCCGTGAATTCCATCAGGTCCAGGCGATTTATCCGCTTCAAGATCTCCAAGCGCCATCTCTAATTCATGTAAAAGAAATTCTTTCCTAAAGATTGGATTTCCGAGTTGAGAAGAGCGACAACCATGTACGATTTTGCTAGCCCTTTTCTTTACCGTCTTTTCTTCATTTGAAAACTTCAAGATACTCATCTGTTGATAATGAGAGCCTAGCAGATTAGCCGCATGTTTATCATCCTGAGCAATATGTCCATCTTTATCCCTTATAGTATTGCATTTCTCAACCTGTGGCTGTTCTTTACTAATGTTTTTTACTAGTTTCCACAGTTTTGTAACAGGTGATCTTGAATCAAGTTCTGTGCATAAGTCGTTCCATTTTTGTCTCTTAAAAAGAGCATAAGCACACTTAATCTCTGCATTTACTTGATTTAGATTAGTTCTGGTCAAACTATTGTTGGAATTTACTAAATCGTTATGTAGCTGTTTTCTTTTTTCCAACAGTGGCTGTAATATAACACAATCCTGAGTGAAGTAGCGCCTAAAGTTCTTAATTTTTCCCTTGGGGATAGATCTCCTAGCAGAGTTAGCGATTACTTTTTTCAAAGTGATCCAATCACTAACGACATCGTTACACAGGGGCTTTGACTTTAGCTCATTGTCAATCAGATTAGTAAAAGAGTCCCAGTCTGCCTTTTTAAAGTTCCAGTGTTTTTGTAAGCTAGTAGTAACAAATGATTTGCTGTTAATTTCAATCAGGACAGGGAGATGGTCACTTCCTATACTCTTCAAGACAGTCCACTTGCTTCCAGGATACAGGATAGGACTAATAACAGATACGTCCAGAGCTTCCGAAGAGTTATAACTATAGGAAGTATGAGTTGTAGAGCCATCATTTATACAAATAAAGCCACTGTCATCGATCATGTTAATTAATTCTACACCTCTCCGGTTTTGGTCAGTACATCCCCACTCTGGATGTTTAGCGTTGAGGTCTCCAACAAGTATTGAATTTTCATCAAAGAGATTTTGTAGATCTGAAGTCAAAGCTTCATTATTTGGTGGATGGTATAAATTATATATGTTGAGAGGTTTACCCCTCCATATAATCCCGATTCCCTGAACTTCCAAGTCAGAGCCATTTGTAATAACACTACTGAACGGATTTCATCTTTAATCATTTGATGTGGAAATTACATGACATTTACTGTTTTCGATCAAGACCTTCTTAGACTAAGTTTTTTAGAGGCAAGTTATAGCCTAAGTTGTTCCCCGATTATGTAGCTATCTATGGTGAAAAAATGGTTAAAATCCGTCCAGTAGTTTGAAGTTTACCCCGGACATCCGGACAGAGATTAGCCCTTTATGTATAAAGATGAGGATGCAATTCCTAAGAAAGCAATGTCAAGCTTGCTCCAGAGTGGCCTTGATTCAAAATTTACATGATTGCTTTTAATATTGCTGTTGCTAGGCAACGAATTTTCGAAACAACGGATTTCATCTTTAATCATTTGATGTGGAAATTACATGACATTGACTGTTTTCGATCAAGACCTTCTTAGACTAAGTTTTTTAGTGGTAAGTTATAGCCTAAGTTGTTCTTCGATTATGTAGCTATCTATGGTGAAAAAATGGTTAAAATCCCTCCAGTAGTTTTGAAGTTTACCCCGGACAGAGATTAGCCCTTTATGTATAAAGATTAAAATCGCGAAAACATAATCAAAATGAAAATACTTTAAATGCCCGTAGTTACCCAAAAAAGCCTCAATAATAAAAACAAATGCAATTATTTTATTTCTTTACGCTCAAGCGAGAATTGGCAACACCACAATATTATCCAGCAATTTCTTCACGCTAGCTGTGTCGCGTGAAAAAGCAAATAAAAATGAATTTTCACTAACTTTTAATTACTTCTAGCGCTTTTTCTACCGCTTCTAGCCGGTTGGCGTTTTCGTTCGGTAAACCGGGTAGAACGTGTTTCAAAGTATTTTGCACGAGCTTTCCTACCATACTAAGCTCCAAGCATTAAAATGCATTTTTCGTGTTGAATAAGCGGTTTAAAAAATAATTAAAACTTAATGTTTCACGTTTCCAACAATGAATTTCAACAACGGAAAAGAGATAAAATTAAAATTTGAGTTTCGCTAACTAAAAAACGCTTTATAAGTTTTTTCTAGTGGATTTAGGTTTATTGGACCTTGGGCGCCCTGACACTTTCTTCGTTAGGCGTATTTTTTAAAAACCTTTCCAACCATATCAAATTCGAAAAAATTGGACCATCCGTTCCCGTAGAAAGAGCCATTTAGGACGAAAATGCGTTTTTTTATTAATATCTCCGTTAATTAGCGTTCGATTTCAAAAAAAATTTATTGATGACACTAAAAATCTGCAATAGCTACCGAACAAAAAAAGAATGAAGGAAATCAGTTCACAAACAGAGGAGGAATCGGTACCGAGAGAAAACGGCTTGCCTATTAATATATAAAGAATAAAGATGTTTCTCGTAACGTCATTGTCTTATTTCTGTGTTAGAAGTGAAGTTTTGTCAAAATACTTTAATGTCGCAAACATAGACAACCAAATCATAAAGGCGCTAAGTTCCGACCATTGGTAAATATTTTATGGATATTTTTAATGAAAAAGGGACAATTTTACGCGATGCCATGCTCATCCACCTGTTTTGAAACTCAAAACCGACGATAAACAGTAAAACTAACAACACATTTCTATAGACTGTCAGAAAATCTCTATACTTGGGAAAGGCGGATATTTCAGGTAGAATTGTACCTTACGAGATGTGCAAGCGTGACAGGTTAACTGCAGATTGCTATGAGTTTTTTTTTTTTTTTTTTTTGCGCAGCATAAAAGATGTCGTCATATTTTATCATATATTAATTTAATAAATTTGCATAGGCCTACCTCTTAGGCAATCAGAACTGGAATTTTAGACCACTTCACCCACTACAAAGCTAAAGGGAGCATTTAGACGGTGAAGAGCCATGAGTGCGGGAATTTAAAAAAAAAAAAAAAAAATGCTTTTAAGCAGTCTATAATTTTTGCTTCCTATTAGAAGCGGGTTTATTTTCTCGTGGCCAACGATAGTAATAGGATGAGAAGAAAATAATAATCGAATCGTCAAACCGAAAATCGTTTTCAATCAGCACCGAAAACTAGAAAATTCAAGGTTACTTTTTTTCAAAACACGCTGTAAAAAATGTCAGCGTCTTTGATATCAGTATTAATTAGTTATCAATGGTCTGTATGAAGACCCTGAAAGGGAAATTAGCTGCGTAAACCCGCGAGCTTTGGACCCTGAGCCCAAACAGCGGCGGATACAAGGAGGCTCATGGAGGGCATGACCCCCCCCCCCCCAAAAAAAAAAAAAAAACCGACTATTTTTAAATGTTTGCTTGAAAAAATAAAAAACTTGATCAGGGATTTAAAAAAAAAATAATAAATTCAATTTTTTGGGCAATACATGAAAGGGTTGATATGAGGAGGAGGGCGGGATGCCATGATGATTGAGACCCCCTTCCCTTTGTACTCATAAGTTTCATTGCATTTGAGTACAGTCGACTCCCGCTACAACGCGATCCGCCTTACGCAAAATGGCTATAACGCGATTTTTTCACTATTAAAGAATTTTAGGTCTAACGCGAAATCCTCACCGCAACGCAAAATTTTTCGGTGGTGAATCGTGGTGTGTAAGTATTGTCTTTGTAATTGGCTACAATATTTTTTTCGTGAAAAGACCTTCATCCCATTCGCATCACATGTTTAAAAATATATTAGTTTAACGGTTTGATTACGCAGCATAAATCATTATCATCTTCACTTTTTTAAGTTACAAATATCATTACTGGATCTACTGTACAGTACAACTATAGAGCATTACCTTTTCTTACTGTACACTGTACGCGCCGTATATCGGTTAATTGTCTTTCTTTCCCATTGATCATTGATTTTGTGCGTTGTAGCAGTATTTAACGTTGAATAAAACGTTTTTTTTTTTTTTTTTAAATATAAGTAAACATTCACTTCTTTATGTAAGAAACAGTAATGTTTAGTTACGAAATGGTTTTTAACAGTTGAGGGGGTGTTTACATGTCATTTTTCTATTGATATATAGCGTTGCTTGAGACATTTTTTCAGGCACCAGAAAATGAAAAAAGTTTCAATGAAGTGTCTGTCGCCCAATCGCTTTTTATGCAACAAATTTAATCAACGATAGTCATTGTAAAGCTATTTCCAGAGCTGCAGGCATCGCTTCGATCGATAAAATATTTGAGTGTGTAAATATTTTTTTTATGTAAAGTCTATTTAAAATTACTATTCCTTTAGACAGTTTCGTTTTTATTCGTATCCAGTTGATTTGTAAATGTGCTGCGAACAGTTAATTAGTTTAAATATGCGTTTTGAATATTGTGTCGTAAAAGAAATGTAAAATTTTAGTTTCGTGTTAACGCAAAACCTCGTTATACGAGAGTTCGCGTAAATTAACCCCTCGTATTAGACGGGAACTGTGCTGAAAAAGCCGAATTTTGTAGAAAAAAGAAAGGATGACCTAAAACAAAAACTTTCGGGTGACAAAACAAATTGTGTTTTTTTTTTTTGCAAAGTAAAAAAATCGAGT